>NW_020664382.1:8204242-8291833 GCF_002925995.2 Terrapene triunguis
AAAAAAAAAAAAAAAAAAAAAAAAAAAAAAAAAAAAAAAAGAAAAGTGTCACTCTGTACCCAACTGATAATTCTGCCTTCAGTGAAGAGTCTTTTACATTTAACTTTATTTTTTGCTGATAAACTGGCTTTTGGCTTTCTGTAGTCTAATGATTTTGTACCTGATCACGTTGATTTAAGAAAAACTCACTTTAAAGATGTGTTTGGGGTGTATTTTCATTTTAATTGGTGGTTCTATGCGTAGGTGTATGAACTAGTGAAATCCAACACACACACACACACTATAGGAAGGTCCCCCTATATTCCTCAGTTTGGTGACTGGAGAATTGTGCCTCAAGATTTAAGCTTGCATTTTAAAATGATATGTTATTACTTTATTATGGTTATGCCTAGATGCCCCAGTTGAATTTGGGAGCCCATTGTGCTAGGCACAATGGTTAAATCTACTAAAGCAGCTTCATGTAACGGAGCTACACTTTACTGGCCATGTGGGCTTTTTGCATCCACATCCTTTGAGTGAGAGGTTATAATTCAGCTGTGGATTAACATCTTTTGCCATTGAAAATTATGTATATTTACATGACTGAGTTTGGTCACTTGCAAAGACTCAGATTTGTGCATGCAAACTGTATTTCCACATGAAGGATATGCAGCTTCTCAACCTATGAATGGAAATGTGAAGGGTATTTTTGTGGGGTGGAACTTTGTCCTTGTTGAGGCACGCTGTAAATTTGGTCCTGAATTCAATGCAGATCACTAATAGTCTGGAGAAGATGCACTGGAAATGTCATACATACACTGCAGTCATTTTTAGTGTTCAAAGCACCACTGATTGCGAGTCCACTAACAGTTCCATTGCTGTCATTTGATTTCAAAGGAAAAGCTGCTGAGCCAGGGCAAGGGGGTCTGTGAAATGTATTTTTCAGTACATGTGCCACAAGTGTACATTGACGTGGAGCCATGACTGTAGTGGAGAAAGTACCTTTATCAGGCCCAGGAGAAGTCCTATTTCCACCAATGGAAGTACAAAACATACTCTGATACAAACAAACAAAAGCCAAGGAATTCACTGGCACACCCCTCACCAGTCCTACCCTCCCCTATAATGCTCTGTCATAGGTCTTCAGCAGTGAAGCCGCCTATAAACCTGTGAGTCTGATCCTGCTCTAATGGCCGGTAACGCCTTAACAATAGAAATAATAGCCCTTGTATAACACCAGCGCAACATTCATGCTTTCCAGCATGCAACTCTACATTGATCTCAGCATGTCTGCCAAAGTGACTTTCAGCCAGCTAGACATTCAGCTTAATAAAACAGAAGTTACTTTTACTGTGAATGATTAACAGAAGTCTAAGTATTCCCACACATCAGTAAATATTCACACGTCAATGGTATTGTCACTTTAAAAGGATTAGTCTCTTTAATTAGATCTATAATTCCTCTTCCTAAACTTTCTTTAAAAGATACAGTAATGCAAGCACTGTATCCCCAAAGATAAATTGCCCTTTTTAGAGAATGACATTTCTTCCATTGAGATGGGCCTTTTTTCTTGGGTTTGTTTTTTGTCCCATGAAGCAGCCATTCAGGTAGAGCAGTGCTGAGAGTGCCTTGTTAAAGCTAAGAAACTATTTGTAAGACTGTGGCAGACTTGGACATTCCAGTTGGCAATGAGGAGAAAGAGCTGCTTGTTTCTGGGGTATCAGAAAAAAGGCTGGTGCAGGTGGTGATCCATCAGTAAAACATTGTTGGAAGAAAAACTTGCAGGTGCTGACTCTGAAAATGGATGTGTACTTCCTGGATCTAGCACAAGCTAAAGAGGACTGCCAATACAACACAGAACTGTACTGTTGCCTTAAGAGTGAATAAAAAAAGATGTTTCAAGGCTGTAGTCGGATCTGGATGGTTTGCTACAGAGGACAAAAAGTCTCCTATAACATTTTATTTAAATAGTCCTATCTCACTTGTGCTCTTGGTGACCAGATTCAATTGTGCTGGTGTCTCCTATGCAGTATGATATCATAGTTTCAGAGGAAGGCTTTATGCAGAGGTCACATTAGTTTGTCCTGTGGATGTAATCATTTTTTGTGTCACGGACAATGTTTTACTGTGAAGATATGGGCCAGATGGCTCAGCCACTTGCAGTCCAGAGCTAAACAGGGTCTTTATTGTTGGTGAATAAACAGAATCTATTGTCTGTTGCTCATGAAATTATAGTGTCCATCACTGTTTAAAGATGAAATATTAAATTATTCTGGCTAAGTAAAGAATATGTAAAACAAGAAATAAAAGGGCGTGGGCCTCAAATCTATCCCTGTTGGTTGTTCTTTTGTCTTTATGAATATCTATAAAAAATATCAGCAGTCATTGCCACGGACATTATTAAGCATCCAGATTCCCTCCTAGCCACCTACCTCCATTAGTTCACTAATTTGATCTGCAGCTCTTGTCACTGGGGGCAGGGAGAGCAAAACAAAACCCACCCAGAAAATCTATCTGATATTTTTTCTGTTAGTCATTTTATACTGCTCTCAAGTACACCAGAAAGTTATTAAGTGTTTGTCTAAGCAACAAGATAAAATCTTTCACAAGTTACTTTTCAGAAATCTACCGACAGAAGGTCCCTCCTTTTGTTTTGAGCATTGCAAGAGCTGGTAACACACACAGCACGCTCTGGCACCTGCTTGTAGAAATAGATTGTTCATAAAAGCAAAGACGGTGAAATCAGTTTCTCTTTGGATTAGTTAGTATTAATTATTTTCTGGATAGTCACGCCTGCTCTCATAGTCCTTATGCTATGGATAGAGAACGCATATTCTTCTAAGAAAACCTACATTTTCTATTTAAGATTACCCCAGCTGTGGCTTCTTATACTGCAATGTCAGAAGTATTTCTTTCCTCTCTTTAATTGCTACCAAAGCCAACCTTGACTGGCAAGGAGAAAGTCACTGACAGGTTTGGGTTCAGTCCAGACCTTCTCAGAGATTCTGTCAGCCAACTGTTTGACAGTATGCAAATATATGTAAATTTGGGGACATTGGAGGAACACCTGCAGAAAGTGACCATCCCCACTTATGCTATGCTCTACCTCCTATGTAAGTGGGCTTTTTGAAATGTTGCTTGGTCTCTTTCTGTCAGTTTATTATGTATTTGTCAGCAGAATGTTGGGCTGATAAAAACTGTACTCTTTGTCCTGATGAGCTGCAAAGCTCCATGTGGAACTGCAAGTGCCAGGAATAGTGAGATGGCACCCGTCCAGCCCTTGTGAATCTTTCTTTCTGTCTTTAGGACCTTAGTTTCGGTGTCTGAACTCTTGTGGGGTTGCCGTGTCAAGGAAGGCCTTCTGTTTTCCTGGGAGTAAAGACATAACATCGGTGGAGTCTCACCAAAACAAAAAAGCTCATTCTATCTCGCAGCTGGAACTTTGGACTTGTAGGAATACAGTTGATCACTGCATAAATCTGCATCCGATTTGTACCAGCTAGGAAGAAATGAGAGGCACCTCAAGTGAAAACAAAGCTACCAGCCACAGTACTTTTTACAGCTCTGAATTGTACAATGGCTAGGAGAAGCCTGAGGGTTAGATCTCACACCCATTAAAATCAGTAGGAGTTTTGCTATGGGCTTCACTGGAGCAGGATCCGGTCCTAAATATCTGTATAATTAGCATAGAGTGACTCTTTCTTGCAGATTCTTTCCCCATATATGTTGTAGGTGTAGCTCTGTATGCAATGCCCAATCTGTACTTGAAAGGAGTGTTTTAAAACTCCATTTTAAAAATAAAATACAGCAAATAGAGGAAGGACAATGACATCAGGGTTTCCACGCTCCGGTTAAAAGTTTGATGCATAATGATTACTTAAGGCAAAGTACCTTGTGATTATCAGTCTCTGCCTTTGGTAGTCTTAAACTATGCTGGGTTGTGATTAGATGTTATCAAAGGTAGAGGCAAGTCTGAATCAAGGCCCTGGATTCTAAAACCCCTGGACTCTGAGGAAATTCAGATGGAATCCAAAATATATGTCTAAAGTCAACTTCCAGTCCATGAGAGGGATGTATCATGTCAAGATCTGTACAGCGGGGCTTTGGTTTTAGATTACTAAACATTTCGGCTAATGGCCAGTATGTTCAGCTTTCCCAGTTTGGGTTGAGGTATTGCACAGGCACATGATGCTTCCAGCTCCCAATGAGATCTCTGGCATTATCTGTGGTAGAGTCTCAACCTGAAGTCTTAGTTTAAGTGGAAATGTTGTAAGGGCAGCGCTCCACCTTTACTGCCAGATCCTGTCCTCTTGATTCACACCAGTGTAACAAAATTACTCCAGTGAAGCTAATAGAGTTAATTTAGATGTACACCCCGTGTGTCTGATTTCAACTGTACTCAGCTTTTAAACTGTAAGGACGCCATAGATAGATGTTGATCAGGTGCACCCAAAGCAATGCGTAGGAGCTTGTGAGCCTGATCATCATTGTCCTAAGAGAATCCTAAACAACACATGCTGACATGGCACTTGGATTTCTCTCAGTTGCTTATCAAGTTGCAACCAATGGAAAATAATAAAGAGGAATATTTAAAGACTACAGGCTAGATCCTTAGCGGTCATACAGAATCCACTGAAGACATGGCGTTTACAGGGTAGTTTGTTTACACCAGCTGAGGATCTGGCCCTGCATCATCAAAGATGAGTAAAGTACAGAACTGATTATCTTTGAGGAATGATACAGTTGCTTGAACTTAAATTTCCAGTGGGCTTAAAAATTCAGTACCCTTTTTTCGCTGAATAACAAGTCAGACATTGCTTAAACCTGTCATAGAATTTAACCAGAATTTAAAGCAAGTGTTGTTGTTTCTATGCTTTATCTCTAGGTGAAGGAGGTAAGAAATGGGCTCCCCAGCATTCGGGTAGATGACAAGTTCCTCGGTTGGCAGCCAGAGTTCCACTGGCACTTGATTTTTCATCTTACTGAACATAAGAACGGCCATACTGGGTCAGACCAAAGGTCCATCTAGCCCAGTATCCTGTCTTCCGTCAGTGGCCAATGCCAGGTGCCCCAGAGGGAATGAACAGGACAGGTAATCATCAAGTGATCCATCCCCTGTCACCCATTCCCAGCTTCTGGCAAACAGAGTCTAGGGACACCATCCCTGCCCATCCTGGCTAATAGCCACTGATGGACCTATCCGCCATGAATCTATCTAGTTCTTTTTTACTGAGTGCAATGGGAACTCGAGAGTACCAGTTCTAACTCACAATGTAGCACCAAATCCTATTTAAACTCGTTTGCTCTTTCTCTTAAAAGAGAAAAGGAAAATACTCCGGCTATTTTTTCCTCCCTTACACTTTGAAGCCCAAGGTAGTTGCATTTAAGCAGCTTTAATGTCCTTTCACTGCTGCTGTTTGCAGGGTTGTGGTCACTCAGGCAGCAGTAAGTTTGAAAAAATGACCCGTCTACACCCAAACAATAACAGAATCCCCCTTTTTATGTTGGCAACGCCCACTGCTTTCTGTTCATTTCAGGACTCCCCACGTAGACGCAACTGTTTGACCAGCCTTCTTCTGAACAACTTAATTAAGCAAAAGAAAAAGTGTCAGTTTCTGCCAACCTCACAAAAACAGAACTGTGGGGGTAAAAAGGGTACACAGCATTAACCCACATTCCTCAACTGGCTAACTAAGGGAAAGCTTTGCTTTATAGCACTGCCAGGAATATTCTAACATTGGGCTGCCATTCAAAGTATCAAGACATATTGTTTTGTACATCACACCAAACACAATTAAAGCTTCAGTAATCTGAATTTTAGCTGCTGGTATTTGAGTTACCCTGAGAATTACAAAAGCTGGTGACTGCAAGGTGTGTGTACACACCCTCTCTCACTTCACTTTAAAACTAAGCCTGCAAGTCCAAACAGATTTTTAAACCATATGAAAACAGGAGATCTTTTCTCCCCACTTCAGGAAGTAAATGCACCATGAACACATACAGTGTGTTACACACACTCCTTGCACAGAGCTGGATGAGATTTGGTTCCTCGTTCTTCTCGAGATACTGGAAATGCCCAGGTTCACTACTACTCAGGTGAGAATTATATACCTGAACCTTGATTCCTGCCAACCACAACAAAACACCTTTGTTTCGAGACCTGGGCTAAACTTTGAGGGGCAGATTTTTGTAGTATCTTACTCCACAAATGGTTCCATTGCCTTCAATAGGACCACTCAGGTAGTAAAGCGCTACTCAACCTGAGTAGAGATACCAGAATCTTGCCCTGAGTATTCTAGGGTCTGATCCTGCACCACTGAGTTAATGGGAGTTTCACCATGAACTCCAATGGGAGAAGAATCAGGCCTTAACTGAGGAGGAAACTATGAAGTGCTGTTGTGCTGTCTGGGCTAAATTTTGCCCTGAATTACACGCTTGCATCCCCATGGGCCCTTTTTCTTTGCCTCCACTTAAAAAGGAAACTAACATCTTCTGTTTTCCTTCAGAAACAATCCCTGCTTCTTGCTGAGCATGAATTCAGTGTTAGGCCCCAATCCTGCAAAGGCTTACACACATGCTTACACTCATGTTTGGTTTTTACACACTGTGCCTACTGCCATTGCAGTCAGTGGGACTATTCATAGTCCATATAGTTAAACATGTATGTAAGTCATTGCAGGATTGGGGCCTTTTGTAGATAGTTAGGCTTGAACGGCTTATATTCAAATAGACTCCTCCATTTGTGCTTCCCCCATAACCGCCTGACCCCTTTTTTTTAACTGCATTTTGCAATAGGGAAGTTTGTATTTCTGGGCAGTGACCTCATACTCAAAGCTGGTCAGTAGCCATTCAAATAATAGTAATAGTAATTAAACAAAAAACTGACCCAAGCTCTTGTTTTAGATGCTTTGTATGTCTTCCTGAAATCTTCCAGTTCTGTTGCTTGTAATTTATAAACTAAGCATAATAAAATCCCAGTCTCAGAAATTAAATGCATAAAACAGCTGTGATCTCCTGTAACCTTGGGGTTTTTTTTTCTTCTTCAAATTTGTAGATTCAAACAAATCTGATAGAACAAGGTATGTGATGGTGTGTGCTCCCCCAGTGAGAAAGCACAGATGTGATGGGAAATGGCACTCTAGACATGAAACACAGCTTTAGAACAACCTAAAAAGCCTTAGCCCAACCCTCCCACCTCCCTCCCCCTAGTCACTTGGTATAGCAGCTACGGGATTTAGGACAGAGTAGTACTCTGTGTCTGCTTACAAGTGGCACCGGGTATGCTACAAAACTAACTTCAAGGTTCAATCAAATACCATTTGCACCTGAATAAATGGCAACGGATAGAAGACATAACTTTTCCTGTTTGCTTTAGTTCAGAATAAGCTATTGCTCATGTTATGTGCGCTGGCTTTTCATTGGATTAGCCTAGAAGGCAAGGGGTGTTCGGCTGACATCAAGGCTGTAATGAATGTGAAATGACAACTGACCCAATATTAAAAGGAAAGAAATGAAAAATCTTTTTTGCAACCTCTGACTGTTTCATTCTTCCAACACAACAGTACAGGAACCATAGCCTTTATTGTGATTCATATCGGGGAGGCTTCTTAACAAGACCGAGCTTGATAGGTGGCTCTTGTTGGATGAAATTTATGGCCTGGTACTTCCTCAGTAAGACTTCCCACGTCGAATTGTTGAACATTACTGACCCTGATGCCCAACACAAGGGGGGTGGGGATTTACACAGATGTCTGGTAACTGTGGAAGGTGCAAAAATCCAGAAGAACAACCTGCATCCCATCCATTGGAAGTGGCTGGTTAACAAAGGTCAGGGGGAGGCCTGAGCCAGTGTGTGAGCCTCAGTGTTTTGGTGCAGTTTGTTTTTTGATTAGTGCAGTTCATGACCGGGCCATCCCACCTGAATAACAATCAGTCTGATTCACAGCAGGCCTGAAGAGGGCAAGGATGCCTGTGGAGCTGTGCATATGGAGCTGAGCCCTGGGAAGTTTAGAACCTTCCCAAACCCAGATGGTTCTATTTGACACATTTGGCAAAACCCCAGAAATAGCCTATTACGAGATAAAATCATCAGGATCTTGCCCCGACTGTATTTACAGAAACAAAAGCCACAGGGGAAAGCTAGTGCTGCCGTGGATTAATGAACATGGATGAAATGGAGATTTACTGCTGCAGTCATTAAAAATGAGTGTCTGTAAATTTTTGCTTTCTTATAGGACAATCACTTCCCTAACTATAGTTCTTCTTTCTTGATACAGAAAAGTGCAACAGCCCTTTGGCACTGCTATCAGATGGGAAGGCTACACTGGGAGCCCAGGCTAAGAATACGAGTCCTCCAAAGCAACCTGGGGTAAAACATTCAGGGATTGGCAGAGAGAACTGGGTGCACAATTCCCCTTTCTTGCTGTTCTCCAGTGCATGCCTGTGAAAATCTCCATCTTTCCAATGATTATTTTCTACCTATGATGTTTACCTAAGCCTACAACTGTACTAGTTGGATTTCTCAAATTAAGTGGGTCAGGGCTGGGCTGGGTCAGTATATATCCAGGTGCTTCAAGAAGTGGTGATCTTCTGACTCCCTGGCAGAGAACCAGCACCGCAGCATGGTGTTAGGGTTCACTGTGTTGCCAGAACTGCTGTCTTAGATGAAATGTAAAACTGAATTCCTGGCCAGTGGCAGTCATTTCAGATCCCCTGGCACTTTTAAAAATCATTTATTTATTTATTTATTTATTTATATTTTTTTGGTGAAAAATAGGGATCTTAACTGAGGGGGTCCTGGCCAAATTCCAGTTTGGGAATGTAACAAGCTGTCAGGTTCTAGGATCCTGCACAGTTGTTCTGCTCACTTACCCTGGCATGTAGACCAGTGAGTTTGATGAGCTCCAAGACAGGAGCTTGTAAAAAGGGGGTTGCAAGCAGAAGATATATTTTGTGTGTGTGTGAGAGAGCGAGAGAGAGAGAGAGAGAGAAATATGTTAGGAGCAAGGTAAGACCACTATCTGCTTACAAGGTAATATTACATTCTGCCCGCCCCATTCCCTTACTCTTTCAACTGGACACAACATCTTCCCTTCCCTTCCCTTCCCTTCCTGAACTGTTGTTATGTTTAAATCAGGTGATGCATTTCAGTGGGGGATAAAATGTGGCTTAAATACAACTTGTTTTTCATTTTGTTGCATGTTAAAATCCTTCAAGGTGAAATGTGTCATGTAAATGTGAGTCAATTTATTATTACCTACCCTCAGACCTGAAAAACCAATAGAATTTGTAATCCTGGGTGTCCAAACATATGGAGCAAGAGGACACTGGGCCAAATGATTAGAAACAAATCATTTTCACAAATAGTTCATATAATTCTTCTTTGAAAATTGTGCTTTAAGTCTCTCTAGTCTTATGAGTATCCATCACATTTTTCAATAGTATATTTCAAATAATCTGAAAACTACTTCCTAATGAAGGTTAAAATATCAATTTAAATGATGGTTTTCTTTGATCTTTTATACATTCCAGATTTTAATGAGCCTGTCTCCTGCACATTCATGGTCTTGGGATTATTTAAAGACATTTACTTGCATGTTTGTCAGCAGTAAATAAAAGTCTTCTATAATATATCAAAACCCAGGGAAATATTCAAGCTTGAGCTATTTTCAGCAGTATTACTTTTCGCATTATTATGGGCCTAATCTAAAGTGCCATGAAGTTAGTGGTAGTCTTTCCGTTTACTTTGGATCACCCCATGTCAGAATGAGCCAAAAGATTCATTAATTTTTGGATTTTTAAAAATATATATACATATTTTTGGCAGCTACAAAGGGGAAGATGCTGCAAACCCTTACTACTGAGTGTAGTGCTTTCTACTATGTGCAGTCCCAATGCTTATGCAGTACTAAGCATATGTAGGATCAGGCCCAAACATGATAACTATTAATACAGACATAACAATGAGCATATGAGAAGTGTAGTGGAGTTACATGCTTTCAGGAATATTAATATTTTCTGTTTGCATAGTCCCTGACTTTAGATTGAGAATTAGATCCTCCCACTTAATATATGATTAGGGGCTAGAATCTGTCACTCTTACTAACGCTGAGTAGTAATGTTTCCAATGAGTAATCCCAGTGAAAGTATTGGTGTTTTTCATGGAGTAAGGCTGGGCTACACTTAAAATGCTACAGAGGCGCAGCTGCGCTTCAGTAAAGATGCTATCTATGCTGAGGGAAGGAGTTCTCCTGTCAGTGTAGAAGATAATCCACCTCTTTGAGAGGCGGCAGCTATGTCGACAGGAGAATTCTCAGATCGACCTAGCGCTGTCTGCACCAGGGAGTTTGGTCGGTTTAACTACGTCGCTCGGGGGTGTGGATTTTTCACATCCCCGAGTGACCTAGTTATACCAATAATTTCCTAGTGTAGTCCAGCCCTTAGACACTTATTGGGAGTAAGAATAGCAGAATATGGCTCTAAAATAACTAGTCTGGAAGCATCTCTATTAAATTCCACCATCTTTGGCTTTAATTAAAAACAAAACAAAACTATTTACTGGATAGTAAAGCAAGGCCCCACGTACTACTGCTTGACCTCAGCTGAATCAGGACAAAATAAGCTGACCCTCACAGCACTAAATATATATTCAGAATAAAACCACAATATTGTATGAATGTGAATTTGATGTGCATGTGACACATGAATGTCGTACGATTTGATACAGAAGAACATGTTTATCCACACTCAAGCCTACTCCTTGCCCTTCTTTCTTTCCCCTAAATATTAAAGACTTTTGTTTTTCATTAATGAATTTTCAGCACTTGCTATAGGATTTTTCCTATCATCCCAAAAAAGACTCTGGAAAGAATGTCAACTACCTAGTTACACCCCAAGCCCCAAAACACCTTTCCTCTGGTTTAGCACTGGAGAAATCTGAGTTCCTGCTCACTTTTGCATGTGCGCTTTTGAAAATTTGAACCTTATCATAGGATTGGTTTGGTCACTTCAGACCTTTCAAAGGTAACTAGCACTCAGATGGGACAGTTTAATATTAGACTAGATATTGGTGTGTTGCACACTTCAAATGTGAGAGTGCCTAGCTGCAGCAAGACAAAGGCTAGTATTATAAATGTCAGCTAAAAATCATAAGTACAGATACATAATTTAAGATATTGTAGCAAGAATACCTGTTGCATGCTGTCCATGTTCCAAGCTCTAGGCATACATTAAGCCTCACAACATCTCTGTGTGGTAGCTAAGTAGTATTACCCTCATTGTAGAGATGGAGAAACAGAGGGAGAGAGATTATGGCCGAGATTTTTAAAGGCAGTTAGGTGGTGTTCTGGTCAGTGTTGCAATGCCTAAATTACTTAGACTCCTAACTCTCATTTTAAAAGTGACTTAGGCCAGGTCTATACTACAGACTTATATGGGTATAACTACATCACTCAGGGGTGTGAAAAATCCACACCCCTGAGCCAGTGGCGTAGCCAGGGTTGCAGCCGAGGAGGAGCGGCGGAGAAAAAAGGCGCCAGTCCTTCGGTGGCATTTCGGCGGCCCTGCGCATGTGCCGAAATGCCGCCGAAAGACGGAGCGGAGCATGCGCAGGGCCACCCCGCTTCCCCATCCATATTGGTTGACCGGGGCACCGAGACCCCCGGCCATGCTCTCAGGGCCTGAGTCCCGCCCGGAGCGCCGGGAGCCAACCCGCGGCCCCGTTCCGCTGGCCGCCTGGAGCTCCGGGAACCAGCCCGCGGCCCGGTTCCGCAGGCGCCACTTTTGGGGAATGTGGTCAGGGGAAGCGGCCGCTTCCCCTGAACCCCGCTAGCTACGCTACTGCCCTGAGCAACCTACTTATACGAAAGTAACTGCCAGTGTAGCCCATGCTATGTTAATGGGAGAGCTTCTCCCATTGACCTAGCTACCACCTCTTGGGGAGGTGGATTAACTATGCCAATAGGAGAAGCTCTCTCTTCAGTGTAGTAGCGTCTTTGCTAAAGTTTTCCTTGAACCTCCATCAGTGGTGCAGTTCAGAGGAGTCTGAAGTTTGGAGAGCTTATTAGGAGAGTTTTGGGGAGCTTATTAAAGACGGCTAACTGTCTGACTCACTTCCGCGCCCGATAGGGTCTCTACCTGTATGCGAACGCTGAGTCCCTCACACACAACTGCTATTAATCTCTATGGTACCATTCTGTGATGATCTCCCCATTAAATATTACTCATGAATACACGTCTCAATCATTTTCAGTACCTGCAGTATCAATGAGCGGATACTTCCCCTTTAAATTTTTCCTGAGCTCAGTTCTTACAACATGACATAGTCAGACAAGCAGAACCACACAACAATGCAATAGCATGCACAAGCAAGAGCAGGAAGCTCCCGCTCAGTGTAAACATAACACAGTCCTTTTTACCTACATGACATGATTTGTCATCAATTAATTACACCAGTAAGGTCTAAAGTGGTCTTCCTTTCCATTGTCTCCTCTGTGTTCTCTAGAGTGTCGCATTGAGCGCCATTCTGTACATGAAGACAAGCCCTTAGGCATAGCAATGCTGAGCAGAACAAGGCCTAACTGCCTTTAAAAATCTGGGCCTATGTGCCTTGCCCAAAGGCACGTATTAGGCCAGCTCTGATCAGAACCTAGGAGTTTCTGGATTCCAGTTCTATCCTCTGTCCACAAGACAATTACTGTCTCTCTAGTTCTCGCTTGTCCATCTATAATACTTATATTGTGCCAATCACTCTAGCATCTCTGTGCCAAATACAATATTTAGATAAGCATAAAAATTGTTTGAAGTGTACTCTGCTCTTGCTCTTGGAAGGCTCAGAAAATTATACTTCTTTTCTTTCTCCCTACCATCGTTATTCTTCAGGTCCTGTTGCTGCCGGTAGACCTATGAAATAAGATGCTTCTGCTGGCCTCTGAAAACAGTTAGACCAGGTTTCCTTCTGATCGCTGACAGGATGTACATAGGGTTGGCCCAAGGCCCCAAGAATTCATGGCTTCTGTGGAGTTTCACCTGAAGCAATGAGATGAGCCTTAAAGAGCCCCCGAGGAGCAGAGTGCTTGTTTCTGTGGGATATGGATGGAGAGTAATGGGATGATATACCGAGATTGTAAACTCTTTGGGACGGGGATCATCGTTTTGTTATGTCTGTGCCTGGTGCCTAACACACCGGGGCCACAATCCCTGCCTGAGGCATCTGGATGCTACCACAATGTAAATAATAACAAGGAAAACGAAGGAAGGGCTACAGTAAATTCATATTGGATGTCGGGCAAGTTTTTCACTCAGGGTTGGGAGACTGGGAAAGAAACAGCAGATAATGACAAGTGGGGTCATGGGTGGAAGTCTCCCTAGCTGTCTGATGAGGGGGAATTGTGACTTCACTCTCTGCATGAGTTACACCTGTGATAGGAATCAAGCACAGGAAAACAGGGCAGGCATGGGAGTTCCTTGGCCAACTACAATTAATGATGTTATTTGGTGCAAAGAAAAATTAAGAAAATCTTAAACTAACTCATCTTGTCATTCATTTTGGGGAGTGGGGTGCAAAATTTGGATGAAGTACACTTTATGGTTCCTTTTTTCTTTTTCCCTTTTTTTTTTTAACCACAGCCTCAACCTGGCCATTAATTTTACAGGTGCAGTTTTGCTCCTGCAATTAATTGTGCCTATGAGAGGCCTCGAAAACAGGCCCTGTTGAAGTGGATCACTGTGTGCTGATGCAGCATAATGACTCTGTCCCCTACTTTCTAAAGCCCCTGCCTAGCTACATGCCCACCAGCACTGTGGATCAGTAGGAAGCAAGACCTTCATAGGAGCTGAGGCAATACCATAAGTTTCAGCAGCATTTGGCCACTATGTAAAGGAAACCTTGTAATCATCCTTGGAGAGACGATTATCCTTGGAGGGAAGGGCCCTAGTGGTAGCATAAAGGAGAGGATGAGACAGTGACATAGGGATGGGGGCCACAGGTAAGTGCATGAAGGGGAATAGGAGTAGAGAGCAGGGAAGTGAAGGGAGCAGTATGTAGATGGGGAGAAGTCACAGAATTTAATTGTGTTGCATTTTAAAGATGTGTGTTTCCAAGTGATCAGCTACTGTGTAGATGAAATAGCTGGAGTATTAATTTTTAATAGATATAAATCACAAATGGTATTTTATCAAATTATAAATGACAAAATATTAATGAGAAATTAAAGGCTCGACCTTTTGCTTATTGCATTTGATGCAATACAGATGTTGCACAGACAATGTGCCTTCCATCCTTCAAACTGCTGGAGTGAGAGTCAGTTGATATGGCTGTTGCATTCCCTCTTCAGTTGCCTGAGAAACGTTTTGAATATCCTTACCAGCACCTCCTGTTTTCTAAGTCCCCCTTCTTGTACTTGAGTTCTTTATTCCCAGAAGCCAGTGTCCGAAGGCACAGACTGAGGTTAAGACCTTGTTCCATATTCTGTACTACTTAGCAGGATCCCTCTTCAATGCTCTAACCCCAAGCAGTAGATGATAGTGTTTAGTGACCTGTCACACTGGTACTTCAGTCTTTTGTCTGTGAAATTGGCCTTCCTCTTTTTGATGTGAGAGGATTCGGTCTGTTTCGTTACAGACATACGCTTGCCTGGCAATACACCAAGGTTAATGGAGCAAGGAGAGAAAGCTGTTTCTCCAGGAGCACCATCAGGTCTGAAATACCTAGACTCCTTTGAAATTTGGGTTCAGATCCCTTCAGGATTGAATTAGCTCTTCATGCTCAAGAGGTAGACAAACAAGGTCCAGGCTGTTTACTGTGTGGTGGTCCTTTGGCAGAGGCTGTAAAAACCAAGGCCCGATTTATTCTGCTTGGATATATAAATTCACATATGGATAGCTAGATTGATAATCACAGTAGTATCTTGGTACCCATTAAAGAACCGAAGTGTCTTCATTTTCCTGTTAGGCATGTATTCTTTGCTTCATCGTTGTTGTGCTTGTATTTTGTAGATTTTACCTTGGGCAGTGGTGGGGAGGAAGACTGTTCATAAGCCAGAATAGCACACACTACACTGGCTTCTTACCAAGGATCAGATCCAGTTCTATAACTTGTTCCTCACAAACAAATCCATCAGAGGCCTTAAGGGCCTACACTAGATTTTTAAAGGTAGGAGATGGACAACTGCATTTTTAAGCAGCTGTATTTACTGCATGGCTTTGCCTTGACTGTCTCTTGTAGAGACCATGGCAGTAGAGCATTCTCAAAATAACAAAGGTAAGAGGATCACTGTGGCTTGGCCTTCATCCGTGAGGCGTGAGTACTGACTTCTTACCAGTGGAAGATGAACTCTGCCAGCTCATCAAAGTACTTTCCTTTCCTCACCGGCACTGCCTCCAACTTGCTTGGCTTACACTTGGGACAGTTGTTACTCCGCCGTGTGGAGGTGAACTGGGGAGGTGTAGTGGGGGTGCCATTTGCTTCATATGAGCAAAATGTTTATATAAATGCCCGTGTGCCATAAGCATATTGTTGACTAGAGCTGGTTGGAAAAACAAGAGGAAATGTTCTCAAATTCCCCACCCCCGCCCATTTTGCATTTGAAAAAAATGCTTTGGATTTTGAACTATGAAAATTTTTGACTAGCGTCATTGTTGACATTGAAGCTAGAGCTTCTGAAGTTGTTTCCTGCGGATTTTATATTGACATTTAGCGGTGTGGGACTCGGCATATGAAGAATATTGATGAGGTAGAGTACTTCCCCAAACAAACCTTTGAGTAATGAACGGAACTCTCTGACAGGGATTCTTCAGCTCCTGCTTGGAATTGCTGGGGGGCCAGCAGTTCTCTGGTTTATTTCTGTTGAAGGTAGTGGAACCAGTGCTGAATGTCTTACTACTGTCCCTTTCTATGACTTCATCCATCAGGGTCACTAATATTATCAGTCCATCAGCAACCAGTGCTGTTTCTTTGCCAAAGGCAGGCCTGGAGCCTGAGTGGGATAGGTTCAGGATATTGGACTATTGCATGCTTCTGGGCCTCTGATAAAATGCCATGCTTGAGGATCTCGTGTTGATATATATTAGGACAGAGCTAAAGTGTTGATCCTTTTGCCTTCGAGGATCAGTTTGTACATGGAGGCATGGACATTCCTCGGGGTCTGAGTCTCTTCCTGCATGACTGGACCAATGTTAGATGGATTTTGTATAGGTCAGGGGTGGGCAAACTACGGCCCGCGGGCTGGATCCAGCCCATCAGGGCTTTGGATCCGGCCTGTGGGATTGCCAGCCCCGCACCGCTCCCAGAAGCGGCCGGCACCATGTCCCTGTGGCCCCTGGGAGGGGGGGGCAGAGGGCTCCGTGTGCTACCCTCGCTGGCAGGCACCCCCCCCCCCGCACCTCCCATTGGCCAGGAACGGAGAACTGCGGCCAACAGGAGCTTCGGGGGAGGTACCTGCAGGCGAGGGCAGTGCAGGGACGTGGTGCCGGATGCTTCTGGGAGAGGCGTGGGGCCGGCAATCCCGCAGGCCGGATCCAAAGCCTGACGGGCCGGATCCAGGGAGCCTGCCCTAGCCCCGCTGCCACCCTGGAGCTACACCCCAAACCCCTCCTGCACCCCGCACCCCAACCGTCTGCCCTGAGCCCTCTCCCATACCCCAACCGTCTGCCCTGAGCCCCCTTCCACACCCCACATTCCCTCCCACACCCCAACCCCCTGACCCTGCCCTACATTCATGGCCCTGCATGTAATTTCCCTACCCAGATGTGGCCCTTGGGCCAAAAAGTTTGCCGAATCCTGGTATAGGTGCTTCAGCCTGTTGTTGTTCCTTCTGTTCTGGTGGGTGAGTGCTGCTTGGGTTTGAGGTCGGACACAAACATTTTAGATTTGTTATTTGTCCTATTGTCTAGAACAGGTCTGCTGATCATCATTTGGTAGCTTCTAAGTTAGAGGTATAATAGATTTTAGTTTGTTTCCTTTCTAGGGCTGGCAAATGTTTTATGTACTCCCTGTGCTGTAGGTGATCCAGTTCTGAACCACCATCTCTGCTCTAGGCCCTTTCCCCCATGTTCCATTTGTTGCAGGTATTTGGTTCCATTGATATAAGCCCATGTTCATGTTGTGGCTAAGGCTCTCTCTATGCTACAAAAACAATTGTGTCAGAAGACTCAATTACAACACAATTGCCCTCTGGCCCAGTTACAGCATGATTCCATATTATATTCTGGATGGGACTGTAACATTATTTCATATTCAGGCTAAAGCATTGAAAAGACTTTCCAAACTTGGTTTAAAATGGAGCTGATGACTAACCCAATATCCTGGATCTCATACTCTTGAACTTGACAGAAGTCCGGGTTTGTATATAAACTTTAAGGGTCAAGTCCATCTCCAGAGTGCGTGGAATGTGTTGGCTACTAGTTGTTTGACTGGGTGCTAGCTTCCACCTCAGAAATGGATTCATTTCAGCAGGCCCTCTCAGAGGTCCAGAGAGGCCCAGGCCACTTCCAGGTTTTGAGGCCCTTAGCCATAATAAAAATAAAAAATGACGGCACATGAAAACAAAATAAGTCACCAAAAAAAGAGTGAGACATAATTTTAATATTTTTTTATTTAACAAATGATTTTCTAGCCTTTTTCTGTGCAAATGCACTAATTATTGAGGAAAAATCTAGCTTTCATGCAACGTCACAGTTGATATTAAGCATGGTGACCCCATTCAAATGCTCTTGTCCCATAGTTGAACAGTGATAGTTCTTTACCTGCTTCAACACGTTGAAGGTGCATTCACCTGAAGCCACTGATGCAGACAAACTGACAAAAATACGCAATATTTATGAACATTTTAAACTCTTTAATATGACAAAATGTATATCAGCAAAAAAATTGTCTTTTACCAAATCACATCTCTTATTTGCTTAAATTTGCAGCTCTACGCTGAGAGAACGTGTCACATTTTGGTCCGATAGGGATGTACATAAAAACAAGTTGCGAAACTTATCAAATGCCAAAAAATTAACAAGTGTCTAAATTTGAGACCCCCTTTGAGCTTGAGGCCCAGGCCAAATGGCCCTCCTGGCCCCCCCTCTGATGGGCCCTGCATTTCAGTGATGCTCTAGTTTGTGAAGTGCTTTGGCGTCCTTTTGGCTTTTTGCTATAAGTGAGATACCTGAGTCCTTCTGAAATTGCCTCTATTTACAGCATTTGCTTTGAAATAAGTGTAAAATGCCTCCCTTTCTTTTTCTCTTGTGTGTATCTAATTTGGAGTTGTGTTTACAGCGCAACTTCTTCCCAAGAGTATGGGAATATGTATAAGCTTCTTCAGTCTTAGGCAACTGACATGCAGCAAATGGTCACCTACACAGAAGGGGAAATAGTGCAAATTCTGAGTAACTCCACTGAAGCCAAAGAAGTTACAGTACTCTAGATTTAAAGGGCTCCAGCAGGGTAGAATTTGGTCCAGGAACACTTATAGCTTCCAGTTGATTTGGTCCCAGGGATATATGTTGGCTAGTTTAGATTTAGAGTCAGATCCTTCAAACACCTCTGCATTTGTGTAACACTACTCATATGAGTAGAGTTATGCACATGCCTAAGCATTTGCAGGTTTAGGCTCTTAGAATGTTGGTTTTGGTCATTCACATCATAATAAACCTATGAGCTATGAAATGTAAACCTGTTCCCCCCAACCAACTCATGAGCAAGTTATGGGTTTGATCCTTGGTATCCTGAAGATCTGATTTTCAGAGGTGCTGAGGACTCATAACTGCAACTGAGGTTAGTGAGAGCTGCAGGTATCTCTGAACATCAAGACCAAAGGAACTCAGAATAACACAGGAGGAAGATTAAAATAGTCTGAACATTTCAAAGAATCTCCATGTTACTCTATAGTATAAACTAAAACTCTGGATACTTCACAAATAGGATGAGGGGAAAATACATTTCTTGTAAGGTGTCAAGCTTGGAACCTGCAGTGGTACCTCTGGGGGCAGATAAAAAATAGGACTACAGGTCACTATAACAGGTTTCTGAAGCTATCTGATTACAGCTCTTCTGTTCTTGTTGACCCTTTGCTGCTGTGTTTTTTGTTTTGTTTTGTTTTTTTACTTGAAAGAATTAAAAAGTACAGCTTCCATGAATAAATATAACTCTTAGCTCCATCTTATTAACCAAAAGCAATTTAGGGATAAATACAGTGAATGTTAACAAAAAGCAAAGAATAGAAAATTGTTTAAGTGGCCAAAGAAACTTTATCCCATTGTGATGCAAGCCAAGCTATGCCAGCTATATGTAAATGTATGCAGTAGTCTCTGTGCATGTGTCCACTTTGAAGTTGCCATCTGAATTTAATTCTGCCTTTGTGATTAAATCAGGCCATTACGTTTAATCTCACTTAATAGTAAGAAACGCTCTTTGTTGTTTTCTATAGGCAACATATTCTGCCCCTAACATATACAGCTTGGCATTCACACTTTACTATTAATCCCCGATGGCTGATAATTGCTTCATCTCCAAGTTCTCTGTCCAATTCACAAGGGAACTGATTGCAACTATTCTTCCCCTATACATTAATGCACTGTTTTGGTCTTACTTCTTTGGCTCAGTGAACCCTATCAAGCTGTCCACATTTTCTGGGCATGTGGGCGTATTGTAAGTTGTTAAATTAAATTCTGTGCTGACCCCCTAAATACCAGAATCTATTAGCACTGCAAGTTAGCTGATTGACAAGTAGGGCTACTTTTCCACTCAAAAACCTGAAATAAAAAACAGGCTAAATAAGGCTGAATATTATGTTTCTAGTGAAAATCTGAGGTCTTCTGCCTGCTGTCTTTCTACTTACATTTTCATTACTACAGCAGGATCAGTTGTATTATTACCATAGTGTTGCTTCATTAATCTTACATATGTCAGTTGTGAAATTTCTCTGGAGAGGAGGGGAAAAAAGACCAAGTCGTTGGGACTTATCTTTATGTTTCCTGAATCTAGAAGCAAATGTGGAAATTTCTTTTACTATGTTCAATAGAAGTTATGGTTGTTGCTGTTTTTTCCCAGAAGACAGTTCTATTTCGTAATTACTGAGCTGCCACAATGTAGCCCCAGACTACCCTTGTTTTCATAGAAATGTAAAAGAATTTACACAGATCCCTGCTGAGAAAGCTACTCAAACATAAAATGAAATTCTGAAGCAGAAACACCAGCAGTTTGAAATGTGTTTCTAAATATCTTATTTGCTTTCCCCTTCCTTTATCAAGAGTTTCACATTAAAACAGATTTATAGGCTTTTCTGCCAATAGAAAAATAGACTGACAAAGTGAAAAGAGACTCAACTACAGAAAAACTTCTATTAAGTTCCACAGTTAGGAAGATCAAATTTTGTTCCTTCCATAGCCACTAAGAATGGACATCAACTCCATGTTATTAAGTTACGGTGTCATAGCTATTTACATCTCAGTGTTGCAGCTATATATTTCTTACTCATGATCCGGTTTTTACATTCTATTCACTATAATAATAATACTTCTCCAGAATTTATCCTCCAAAGATTTCAAAGTACTAAGCAAATATTGTTTAATTAGGCTTCACAACATCCCTGTGAGGGGAAGGAGGAGACAATGGATTAAAAAACACATCCGCTCTTTTTATGGATAACAAGAATATTCAAAGTTATAACAGTAACAATTTTTTAAAAAGACAACAGTTTTGGAAAGGCTATAAACCTTCACGCTTCATGGCATAAGCCAACTTCTAACTAATAAAGGTTAGGAAGAAATAACTGCAGAGTGCCACTAGACCCTTCACTTGCCGAGTCCCACAAGGACCAATTCTCTCTCCAGTCCTGTTCAACATCTACATGCAGCCACTAGAAAAATTAGTTAGTAAAATAACATGGACTCAAGTGCCAGTAATATGCAAATAACACATAGCTTTATCGATCCTTACCATATATGACCATAGCACTACCACCAAGATAGCCCAGTGCTTGGATGAGATCAGCTCATGGATGAAGAACAGCTAGTTGGAGCTGAACTGAGCAAGAAAGGAGATAGGCTGATGGGCAGAGGGAAAGCACTGTGAACAGTTTGCAGCCACAATGCAGTCTCCTTTGGTTGAAGCCACACACCCATGATTGGTCTATTCAGGCTATAGCTTAGGAGTGCTGTTGGATTCTTCGCTGATGCTAAACTCTCACGTAGCAGTATCCACAATGCTTTCTACCATCTCTGGTTGGCTAGGAGACTCCACCCCACCCTTGCAGACAAAAACCCTGATTTCAATTATTCATGCCTTCATCACCTCTTGTCTGCACTACAGCACATCTGGGCATGAAACCTTCAGCACTTAGGAAACTCCAGCTAGTACAGAATGCTGCAGCACATCTCAGCAACACAGGCTAGCGTGAGCACATCAGCGCTGTCCTCCACTCTCTACGCTGGCTTCCCAGAGAATATCGAGTCCGTTCAAGGTCTCAGTCTTTATCTTCAAGGTGCTCAATGGCCTGGGCCCAGCATATCCAAAAGATTACCTAAAGCTCCAGAATGAAACCCATGGTCAACAGGTCCACTCCTCTGGCACTGGCCAGAGGGTAAAGCTTGTCTATTCAGGAGACAGAGCTTTCTCTAGTCGGGACTGAGACTGTGGAATGAACTCCCCCAGGAACTAAAGATCGGCATAAACCTCACCATCTTCTGCTCCAAGTGCAAAGTGCCCTTCTTTGAGCTGCCTTCTCCCATATAAACATAACACAGTGTGTACATTTAGAAGAACTCAACAAGGCGCCATCACTGTGAAACCTTCCCCACAGCAGACCACCTCTTGTGGGTTCTTTCTGAAGGAGGGGATCATCCATGCCAATGTTGTTTTTAGTAAAAATCCACCCATAGGATATAGAAATAATTCTCTATCATATTAATACTAGTGAATTTACATATACTGCCTGCCAACCGCAGCACACTAAAGGTATCCTACTGTATAATAAAACACAATTTTAAAACAGTGTTGAATAGTCGCCGGTCTCAGTTAAAAGCATGCTTGGAGTGTTTTGGGATATCTCCTATGATCTAGTCCCCCCCTTCCCAAAAAAAACTCCTCCCCTTCCAGCTAACAGGAAATTCACAGAGTGCAATAGAAGAGTATTATGCAATCTCTTTCCTCAATGCTTATAACCTAGGGCTGTACTAGATAGTGTCTTTTCACTTAATACCTTGTTTTCTCTTTATTTCTTGGCCTTCTGCATAGCATTAAATCTATGTCACCTCAGAAATATTCACTTTCTGATTCTCTGTTTTAGTGGGATTGCCGGAAGACGTGGTGCTCAATGATCAGTCTGAAATCAGTTACATTTATTAGACACTTCTACGCAGAACAAAGCAGTGGGACCAAAAGAATTATTAGTTTTAAAATGTGGACTTGGCTCAGAAAGTTGTATCTTGCCATACTGGCTCCTATGATCGGCTGAGACTTTTATGCTGAATGATGTACTGTATTTCCATAAACATGAGGGCACATATGCTCTGGAGCTGAATAATTTATTCAGAGTGAGTCTCTACCCAATGATTTTCAATAGTTCACTCCAAATCAGTGTCTATCAAATGTGGCACAGATGCTTGTTTGATCCCATTTCAACCATCTCTTTTGCTAGTAGTAACCTGATTCCTGTGAGACATTTTAATTAATTAATTAATTCATTTTCATTGCTGGGTTGTTGTACAGTGTCTTCAGTGAAAATCACTTTATTTACATCATAAAGCAATCATGTCCAAGCACCCAATGTAATCTTACTCACTAAAACCAAATAAATGGTGTCTTCAGTGGCTGGAGACACCACTCTTAAAACAGAAATCTGATTCAATGAAAGTAAAAGATTTTGTCACTGTGGTTTCCAAGGGCTATTCTAAAGAAAAATGATAGGCAAAGAGATTAATGGCCTAATTCAAAAACCTGGCTAATTTTGTCTTGAGAGATTTTGATTGCAATGAGCACTTTGGAACTTCTGAATCCCAAAGGTGTTTGAATGCTGTTTAATAAATCAATAATGTCTTATTAAATTATCTGTCTGTCTAGATACTTATATGACCTTCATTACTGTTCTATCTGAGCTGTGTCCCATCATTATTCTTAATGATGTTACTTTGGGTTAGACAATTCATTATAGGTAGAGCTGGCAGTGGTGCATGTATTTAAGGTTGCCTGACACTTCCCATTGCAGGTTATATAGAAGGAACTTCAATTAAAAAGTGCCTCCATGTGATGAGATTTTAATCAAAATGTCAATGCTGGTGATAATATACATTTCAGAAAATAGATTTGAGAGACTTGTTTTGCAAATCATCATCATCATTAACAAAACAACAACAACAACAAAGCCAAACCATACAGCAGTTCTTCTATGTTATTTCTGTAACTAGATTTTGAATATTTAGTAGAGTTTAAAATATCACAAGATGGCCTTTCTGGCTATCCACTTCACACTCCAAAATCAAGCAATTATGCTACAACATTGCTCAGCAACACTGGGAAAGCTTCATTTTAAAAGTTGGGTATCAGCTAAACAGTTATATTTACTAGTTTATTTAATTGGACAACTTGAATTTTTTCCTAATAATTTTTATAGTGCCTTCCAGCTGAGGATCTCAATGTACTTTACAAACATTAATTAATTTAGCCTCACAGAGCCGCTGTAAGCATTATTAGTCACATGACGTCTGCAACCAGAACAGAAGTCAGATTTCTTGACTGCCACTACTGTGCCTTAACCACATTAGTGTGAAATTCACACCTGTGCAGAGGGGCCAGCACAAATTTATGCATCACTTGAGTCTTATTTAAATCCTCAAAATAGGTCTTAAGTGAAACTTAAGTGGTACATAAGCCTTGTGACTAGCTTTCTGGTCTGGGATGAATTTAATCCTTCTAGAAAGCTATGCAAAACTTCTGTAACAAAACCTATAACTCTGCCTAGGTTTGTGATAAACTTTTGTATGAGTTTTGGGTGCTGGGGAAAGGTTTCTTCTGGTTTCAAGTGGAAACCAGGCAAAGCTCAGCACATTTGATTGGAGTTTTGCTTCATTTTTTTAAATTTTACCTTTTATTACTGAGCAGAGTTTCAGAGGGACACCTTATTTGATGCATCACATCACCTAATTTTTAAATCCTTGGCCTGAGTTCTCTCCTTGACTTGTCACTTGTGACCTGGTATTGTCCTATTGCAATTATAGCCATTGCGACACCAGTTCAAATTATGAGCAATGAGTTAGCTAGAACCTTTCCTCTTGGCCTTTCTCTTTTTTTCCAGTCCAGACAATTGCAATGTAGTAGAAGTTTCCTGCAGCATCCATTCCCTTCCATTCAAGGCACAGTCAATGCTCCCCGCACATGTAATTATTTTCTGTTCAACTGTATTCTGCTGTATGTTTACTATAGAAACCTTTTTCAGCCTAGGGTTTGTACCCGTGTTCATAGTAGGAGCCTCAACCACACCATCAGCTCCCATCTGTGTGTGATAGAGCACTGGATTTTGAATCATGGATGGTAACATTTTAGGCCGGGAATTTCAAATGAGCCTAAGGGAGTTAGGTACCCATCCCCATTGGGAATTTGGCCTCTAATGCCCTTAGACTCCTTTGGAAATCCCAGCCTTAATAATTAATCTCTTCTTGCCATGGGGCCCATCTTCCCTCTGTTGAGGTTGGTCCTCCTTCAGTGATAGCCCTGCCTGCTGAACTATAAGCAGCCTCTTATGTTCTCATATTATGCTCAAGTAATGTTTCCACCTCTTAGGGCTGGTGCCACTGTAACACTTCAGTGAAGATGCTACCTGTGTCAATGGGAGGTGGTGTAGGTATAGGGTGACCAGACAGCAAGTGTAAAAAATTGGGACAGGGGTGGGGGGTAATAGGTGCCTATATAAGAAAAAGCCCCCAAAATTGGGACTGTCCCTATTAAATCGGGACATCTGGTCACCCTATGTAGGTGCTTCACCTCCCTGAGCGGCAGTACCTAGATTGACGGGCCAATTCCCCCAACGGCCTTGTACTGTCTACATTGTCCTTCTCCTGCTGCACCTCTCCCCCAGCACTTCCAGCTCACTTGGCCCCGCCCTCCCGGCAGCTAGATCTGGGTGGGGAGTAGAGGGGGTGGTCTGAAGCTGCTTCTCATGCCGGCTGACTCCACTCAGGGTCACTGTCTGTACGACAGCCTGGCTGGGGAGGAGGCAGCAGCAGCCCGGACCCAGCAGCTGGGCCTGGGCGGGGCGCTCACAGGGCAGACTGCAGCTGCCTCCCTAGCTGGGCTCTCTCTGACAGCCACTGTGCACCGCACAGAGGAGTGACCACCCTCACCTGGCATGAGAAGTGGCTCCGTCCTGCTCTCTGCCTGGGCCCAGCTGCCGGGCACAGGGACTGAGCGAGCCAGAAACGTGCCCGGGGGAGGCACAGCAGAAGAAGGTAACTCTGGTGGGGAGAGCATGGTGTCCCCAGGCCGGGTGCTGGGTCACTGGGGAAGGCACTGGGAGCAGGGTCCCTCTGCTCAGCCAGAGGTAGGGGCATTGCCCATACCCTTCCCCCTGCTGAGGTATCCCTGAGGTTGCAGGAGCTCTGGGGAGACACTGTGGTGCTGTGAGTCTCCCTGGGCCAAGGCCAGCCCCGGCCCAACCCAGCCCAGAAGCACATGTTCCCCACTGCTGTGGCCCCAACCCCTCAGGAGCTGGTAGGATTGACTGCCCTAGCCCAAGGAGGTGGGGCTGGAAGCTTCCTCCCAGAGGCAACAGGTGGGGCAGCTTAGGCCCCCCCCCCCACTGGCCACTGGGGAAGTGGCCAAAGCCCCCAAAAGGGGCCAAGTTTTGTTTAGAAGCCCAAGAAAGGGGCTGGGAATTTAAACAGGCCCAGGGATGGGGCTGAAACCCTGAAGAGTGTTAACCATTTGTTGAACTTTGTTACCCCCCAGAAAGGGACTGAAGTTAAGAAGTGACCTGGCTGGAAAGCTGGGAAACCATAAAGCTGCTAAAGGCAACAAGTCTCCAGGGAGAAATCCCTGCGGGTACTGTTCCATAACAGGGCAGGGACAGACTTAAAGACAGCCCAGAAGGAGCTGAGGACTGAGCCCAGAGGCAGGGCCGCAGATACCAACAAGGGCACAGTGATAGGCCCTGGTGGACCTTTGTTACCCCCAAAGGGGTTCCTCCCTTTTAGACTGTGTGTGGCTTAGCCGGAGGGCTGAGCCATTAAAGAACACCCTGATAAGGGCACCATCTGACAGGGGGCACCGTGAGCAGAGAGAGAGAGCAGGTTTGCACCCAGCCAACAGGAGGCAGTCATGAGAGGTGAGTTCATCCTGTCACATAATGGTAATAGGCTTTTTAAGCCATTATTATGGTCCACATATTCCTGAGGCAACCAAAGGCCTATCCAGCCCCTGGCATAGTTTAGAGCAGCCTCCAGCATACCCTATGGGCCATTGGCTGCTGAGACTAGCTCAGATGCAGTGTACTTTGGCCTCGCTATGACTTTTATTCACTCCTTACTGCAGTGGAGGAGGGGGAGGGTCATTGTGGTAACTATATGCCAGCCAGTGAACTTTTTGGCATAGGGGTTATTTCCCAGGGACCATTTCTGCCCAATATAAGTTCTGTTTACTTTGCTAGGGCACAAAAGAGAATTGGGCCCTGAGTTTATTCTTTGGTAAGTTAACAAAGAAATTCAGTATATGGACAGTTACATCCTCCTCCCAGCCCGACCAAATTCCTTCAAATATTTAGTACCCACTCCTGCCCATCAAAAAATATAGATATGTTCAAAGTTAGTGCTGCCATTTGTCTCCAAATTAGCCAAACATCCCATCCCACTTTTTTCTCCATCCTGTATCATCTACTATGTTTTAAGACAATCCTCCCATCCTTAAAGCGATGCTACCCGGTGTTGTTTTTTTGTTATGAAATACAAATTAGGAGCTAGGACGAGACCCACATGGTTAATTTTAAAGAACAAAGTTCATTTGAGTTTTACAACTGAGTGTTATGACCAATATTCTTTTTATACAGCTATGCTTGTGCTTTGTTTCAAGTGGTTTTAATTTGTTCAGGGTTAAAACAGAATATTGTGCATGGTTTGGAGATCTTTTGGAAAGCATCACTAGAAGGATGTTTAGCTGATGCTACGAATTAGAAGAATCTATTCCTCTCCTCCTAAATTATACCAATTTATTTTCTAAAATCTGCCATGAGGCTACAATGGAAGCTGTGGCTCCGTCATCCATTCTTGCATAGAAGTTATGGAAAGAGGGAAGCTATTGATTTCTATTGCCAATGAGCAAATATAGAGGGACTTTAAGAAAGTATTATCAATTCCTGTAGGAAGTTGCATGGGATGAATACATTTCTTATCCATGATGTGGCCTATTTCAGGTAGCCTGTGTTCAGTTCAAATGTCCGAGACCCTGGTCAGGTGAGCCTCTAGGGAAAGAATAGTAGATAGAGTGGGAGTGTTTTCAGTCACAGCTCAAATAAACTTCCGGGTAGCCCTATCCAAGATCAGAGATGTGATTTTTAGAAAGCCAGTGCATGTTCTGATTAATCAATAGCCTAACATCACAATTCTTAGTGTTTCCATGAAAATATGAACAACTTCCATCACCCCGACTGATCGTATTACAGCATTTTCTTTCAGAATGAAAGCTGTTGTTCTCTTACCAATAACCTGTAAAATGGGGGAAATTATACTTTCCCTCTTTTGTAGAGTGCTTTGAGATCTCTGGATAAAGAGCATGATATAACAGCTAAATAGTGTTGCTATTATTAGTTATCTGCTAAATTTTGGGTAAAATAGTGGGGGGTTATTGTGCAAGCTTTACATAGCTCATCAACTTTGCTGTCAAAACCATAGCAACATCGTAGTAAGAAATATAGTCAGAGTTTGTAAAATTCTATTGTGAAATGCTTTTAGCAGGAGAAAGGTGATTAAAAACAGATTTACAAAAAAGATAGCAAGTTTGGCTTTACAAAAGATTTTTAATTATTTTCATAGGAGTGATCCTGCAGTCTTTACTCATGCAAATTCCCATTGGAGTAAAGACTGCAAGATCAGGCCTGAAAACTTATTACTTTGAATGTAATGTGTCTACAACTCTTTGAGTGGCGTAGCGATGTCACATCCAGGTCAGTAGTGCGCCTAATATCAGTAAGTGATTCTAGGCAATGAGTGAATGTCTTGGCAGTCATTTCCCTTCAGTTGTTACATACAGACTTTATACTAACAACGAGTCCGGTGACACCTTAAAGACTAACAGATTTATTTGGGCATAAGCTTTTGTGGGTAAAAAAACCCACTTCTTCAGATGCATAGACTTTGTACTATCACCACCCAAGTTATGCAATAGTCATCTTAAAGCCTGGCAAGTTAGATATAACTTACCAGGTATGGCTGAGTCACTTTTTCATAAGTGCTCACAGCTTTAATTGGTATAGCTTTGTCAATAACTGGAAAGACACATTGACTAATGTGTCTCCATGTTGTTGTTACAGGAGATCTCTAATATCGCTTTAAAAAAAAAAAAAAGCAGACTTTAATAAACTCAAAAAAATGAGTAGGTAGGGTCCTATGAGAAGAAAATCTAAGGGAAAAAAAGAGTTCAAGCAAGCTGGCAGTTTCAAAGAGACAATATTAAAGGCACAACTGCAAGCTATCCCGATGCAAAGGAAAGATAGGAAGAATAGTCAGAGGCCAATATGGCTCCATCAGGAGCTCTTTCATGAACTGAAAATCAAAAAAGAATCCTATAAAAAGTAGAAACATGGATGAATTGCTAAGGAGTAGAAGAAAAGAACAGTGCAAACATGTAGGGACACAATCAGAAAGGTGAAGGCACAAAATGAGTCACACCTAGCAAGGGACATCAAAAGGAATACTTTGGGAGTGAGAGGAAGACAAAGGAAAGCATAGGTCCTTTATTTAGTAGGGGAGGGGGGCTAATGACATCAAAAAGGTTGAGGTGTTTAATGCCTATTTTGCTTCAGTCTTCACTAAAAGGGTTAATTGTGACCAAATATCTAATACAATTAATATTAACAACAAGAGGGAAGGAATACAAGCCAAAAGAGGGAAAGAACAGTTTAAAGAACATGGAGATAAGTTAGATGTATTCAAGTAGGCAGGGCCTTATGAAATTCATCCAAGGGTGCTTCAGCTTGTCCCTTCAGCAATCTCAGAACCCTTAGCAATGATCTTTGAGAACTCGTGGAGGATGGGTGAGGTCCCAGAGGACTGGAGAAGGGCAAACACAGTTCCTATCTTTAAAAAGGGGGACAAAGAGGACCTGGGGAATTAGACCAGTCAATCTAACTTTGATACTTGGAAAGATATAATTTGTTCCTGTTAAACAATTAATTTATAAGCACCTAGAGAATAAATAGGATTATAAAGCATAACCACCATGGATTTGTCAAAGAACAAATCATTGCCAAGCCAACCTAATTTCCTTCTTTGACAGGTTTTCTGGCCTAATAAGTAGGGAGAAACAATAGATGTCATCTATCTTGTTTTTAGTAAGGCTTTCAAATTAGTCCCACATGACATGCTCATAAGCAAACTAAGGAAATGGGGTCTAGGACAGGATTAGAATTCAAATTGGAGAACTGGTCTGAATTCAACAAAATGAAATTCAATAAAGATAAGTGAAGTACTTTGCACTTAGGAAGGAAAAATCAAATGAACAACTACAAAATGGAGAATAACTGGCTAGTTAGGTGGTAGTACTGCTGAAAAAGGATCTGGGGTTTTAGTGGATCACAAATTGAATGAGTCAACAATGTGATGGAGTTGTGAAAAGGCCAATAGCATTCTGGGGTGTATTAACAGGAGTGTTGTATGTAAGACATAGGAAGTAATTGTCCCTCACTACAGGGCACGGGTGAGGCCTCAGCTGGAGTACTGCATCCAATTCTGAATGCCACACAAGTTGGAGAGAGTCTGGCGGAGAGCAACAAAAATGATGAAAGGTCAGGTTTTCTAAACCTATCAGGAAATGTTTAAAAAAATTGGGCATGTTTAATCTTGTGGAGAGGAGGGGGGGGAGAAGAGAGAAAAGAGCTTGATAACCATCCTCAAATATGTTAAGAGCTATTAGAGAGAGGACTGATCAGTTGTTCTCCATGTCCACTGAAGGCAGAACAAGAAGTAATGGGCTTAATCTGCAGCAAGGGAGATTTAAGTTAGATAGTAGGAAACACTTTCCAACTAGAACGGGTAGTTAAGCTCTGGAACAGGCTTCCAAGGGAGGTTGTGGAATCCTCATCATTGGAGGTTTCTAAAAACAGGTTAGACAAATGCCTGCCAGGGATGGGCTAGGTTTACTTGGTCCTGCCTCAGTGCAGGGGGTGGATCTTGATGACTTCTGGAGTTCCCTTTCAGCCCTCCATTTCTGTGATTTTATGATCTTCTTTAGATGAGTGGGAATCCAGCTCTATCTTTGTTTGAAGGAACAAATTCTTACTCATTTTGTCCAGGTCATAACTTAATAAATAATAAGTGTTAAAGCTAGTTATATTATGCCCTGAACATCAAGAAATAAGTACAATTTTATCATTAATAGCTGTAACCAGGTAAATATCGTCACTGGCTAAGAACATCTCGTTCAATCATTAAGACAGCTGACAGGATGCAGGGAAATTGAGAGTTTTATTATGACTGTACAGTTCCAAGTAAAAAGGTCACACAGTGATAAGACACTACAGTTAAAAATATGCTATTAAAATAAGCTACACAGCAACAAAACCCATTCCCAGAAATAAGTGCAAAAAAACCATCATAAACATTGCTTTTAAATGTATATTTCACTTGTATTAGTACACATGTTGAGGATTCATGTTCTTTGCAGTGTCTTTTAACTAATGTACAGGCTGGCTATGAAGAAACACTCTGCTTTCTGTACTTTTTCAAAAGCCTTTATTTAAAAGTGTTTCAGAATTGACCTTGTCTACTCATAGAAATCTGCAATAATAACGCTGCCTCTGAAAGCATCATGTGGATTAACACAGTATGTGGGGGGGCAACTTTTGCTTTCCTAAAATAGGGGTCCTACCTTATTTTCCTCTATTAGATCAAGTTAATTGATTATCTTCTCTGAGTAATGCATATCGCCAGGAATGCATTCTCCTTTTTAGTAAACCATGGTACTTATTTGTGTTCAAGGTGGCATTATGTTTGCAAGCAACACTCAAATTTCTAGATTGGTGGTTAAAACAATCTAGAAATATAATAAGCTGCTCCCCCAACAAGACTAAAAAAAAAAAAAAACACACACAAACAAACCTTGATTCAGTTCTAAAAATTCAGATTCCTAAAGATGGAGGTCCCTTCCAGTCCTACATTTCTAGGATTCTAAATGATCGCAAGTAGGTAACAAGTTGGATTCTGCTTAGATCACTGAAAGAGAAAATTACTGCATACAAAAAGTAATGTCTCCTTTAAATCACTGCCTAGTACATACCTTTAACTCTACATGTTGTTTAAGACCTGTTACTTTATGACCCTGAATGGTAGCTCAGTAAGCCAGGGTGCGGTTCCATCTACAGTAATTAGATACTCTCCTAGCTAAATAAAACATTGTAGAAGATGCTCCATTAAACGGATCTTTTAGGCATTATTTTCCATGTCTTCGACTCAAGTGTCACAATGATTTGGGCCTCTCCTCCCCTTTCACCTGTGGAACGCATGCAGGGGGTCCCCGGGCAATCGCTGAGATAGCGACGGCAAGGCCAGGGCTGGCACACCCCAGCTGAATCGCCAGCAGCGTGACTCAGCCAGGCCCGCAGCTTGTGGGAGAGCTGTGCCCAGCGCGGGCTCGCCCCGCCAAGGGGCTGGGAGTTCGCTCTGCCGCCGCCTCGGTTCTGCTTTGAAAACAGGCCCTTGCAAACACGCGCCTTCAGGAACACACCAGCCCTGAGCCGCACAGCGTTGTTCAGCTGCCCGCAGCGGCCCTTCCCCAAAAGGCAGCCAGGAGCCCGGGCCCGCGTTCCTTCCAGCTGCCCGGAGCGCACCGAAAACCCCAGCGCTCCCGAGCCCGGAGCTTGCAGTCCCCGGCCTGGCACCCCGCCCCGCTCCCCGAGTCCCGCCGCCCCGCGCCTGCGATCACTTGGAGAACTGGCTCTGCACGGCGGCGAGGCTGAGGCTGGAGGGGATGAAGTGAGGGAACTTGCAGATCGCGCAGGTGCACAGGCTGGCTCCCCCGGCCAAATGCAGCTGGCTGCACTGCTGCTCCTCCAGGGCCAGCGAGAGGTATTTGTTGGCGGACCGCAGGCTGTCCGGGTGGTTCAAGTTCCCCGGGGTGAGCAGCACAGAGCCCGGCGCAGCGAAGAGGGGCAGCCCGGCCAGCAGCACCCTGGGCCCGGAGCCACTCATCTCCCCAATGATCCGCCTGAGCTCCTGCAGCGAGCTGCCCAGCAAGAGGATGTAGTTCCTGGCCAGGAGCAGCGTGGCGATCTTGGAGAGCTTCCTGCCCGGGGAGCTCTGGCAGTGGGCTGCAGAGTAGGGCATGATCACCTCCCGCAGCGCGTCCATGGCCAGGTTCAGGTCCTGCATCCTCTTCCTCTCCCGGCTGTTGATCTTTCGCCTCAGCTGCTGCTGCTCCTTTTTCTGCTCAGTCTTGCTGCCGCCGCTTCTGGCACTGCCCAGCAGCCCCTGCTGTTGCTCGGGAGCAGGCTCCGGCTTGTCAGGCACTTGCTTAGGGAGCAAGGTGGAGGAGGGCTGCCTGTAGCCAACCAGCTCATACAGGGCTGTCCCCAGCTGCACCTCACCTGGGCGTTGTTGCCTCAACATGGTCCTCCTGCTGCTTTCAGACGAGGCTGCAAACCTTCATAGCGAGGGCTGGGGGCGGGCCTGGCGGGCAGGGAGCGGCAGCGTGCACAAGAACACAGGGCTGGCCTTCGCACTAGACTCACGTTACCTAAGGTGGCCACGGTGGGTAGGAAACATTTGCCGCGAGGAGCTTGTCGCTCAGGTCTGGGGGAGGGAATGATCTAGCCGGGGCCCTTTAAATCCATTTCTCCCACTTTGGGCAAAGGGATGGCAGTGGGCAGCCAATGGGAGCGCAAAGCTGGGCAGAGACGGGCTCTCATTGGTTGCCGCCTGCTGCGGGGAGGAAGAGTTGCACTTGGCAAACAAGAAGAAGTTTATTGTAAGGTTTGCTCGGCAGTTCTGCAGCCGAGGAGCGCTGCCATCCCGGAGCCCATTTCCCTCCCACGGGCTCCTCTGCTTTGCCAGGCAGCTTCCTTTGTTATTTGAGACACTCTATTTTCTCCCTATATTTCTCCCCCTTCCCCTCCTGGGCTCTGACTGCTTCCAAGAATGTTAATGTCTGCCAAGGGATTGAAAAGAGAGTTTATTTCTGAGCTGACTCTCCCTTTCAGAGCACATAAAGCAGTGTCTGGTTTGTCTTTTTCTTTGCGTTCATAGCTCCTTTTAAAAAGCCTTTCAGGATTCCCTCTTCCTCCAGTTGTTATTATTAGAGATGGGCTTCCCCCCCCCCCCAAAAAAAATAGAGAGTTGGGACCAACGGCCAAATTTGGATGGTGGATGAAATGCCCCCTCTCAATTCTTATATCCAGAATTTTTGTTCAGGCCCATCTCTACTTATTGAATTAATGTTTACTTTTGTGTCTGTGTATTTCTTAGATATGCATTGTTGTAGTAGCTGTGTGTTGTCCTAGGATATTAGGGAGACAAGGTGGGTGAAGTAATATCTTTATTAGATCGACTTCTGTTGGTGAAAGAGACAAGCTTTTGAACTACACAGAGCTCTTCTTCAAGCTGGAAAACATGTCTCTCTATGTATTAGATAGACAACTGAGCAGCTAAACTGCCTTTAAGTTCTGAGTAAAAATACAGTTATATTAGTGATACTTCGCAGTTTTTTGTATAGCATACTGGTCATTCTGTAGCCACAGTTTAAGACTAGCTGTTTAACAGTTGCATAAAAACAGAAATAGTTAAGTAGATTTCACATATTCTGCAAGTCATAGTAAATTTTCATTTGTTTCAATATGAGAAATATGTATGTAACCAATGATTGGGACAAAGTATTGCATTAATTCTTTGTATTTTCAACTAAAATTAAATGTAATGCTGTGAACCTAGATATTCCCCTAGTAGGGCTTGATCTGTAGTGCACTGAACTCAATGGGAATCTTTCCATTGATTTCTGTGGACTTGGGATCAAGCCCTTAATGCTGTTAAGGGAATGAGGAGGAAAAAGAAAAAGCAGTGGAAGCCAATGTGTCTGATGAGAAGAAATACTCAATGGAAGAACAGTTCTACTTTTTAAAAATGTGTGTTTACTGGGAATAGGCTTTAAAGACATTCATTTCTAGGTCACCTGTTCAGATTCAGCCCAGATCATCAGTGAGCAAAACTCATTACCCTCTGAAAGTTATTCATCAACCTATAGGAAATGAGTTGGTGGGCTCAATGAATGTTCCCTTTATTTTTTTTTCCTGGTGCAGAATGAACAGCTGCAAGAGCACAACTTATGTGCTGGGAAAAGAAGTACACAAAGCAAAGTCAAGGATATGTTTATTGACAAAGAGAGTCTGTGCTTCTATCAGAAGTAGTAACAAAGTGGAAGTCCAGCCTATGTAGGTATAGCTTTTGAGAGATAAACATGGAACACAGCATGATGTGTTAGAGGGTTTTTGTAGGAGCCTCTTACTAAAATTCTGCCACACTACTGAAAGACAGGTTGGGATAATTTTCCTGCCATCAAAAATTTGCCCCTGTAGCTCATAAAAATACTTCTAAAGAGCAAATGTTGCTTGTGAAACAGATAACAGAGTTTCAAATGTATCCTCGAAATACTTATGGGGGGAAAAAAAGAGCTGTGGACATCACTTCTGCTCCCATTTCAAACTACGCAAGTAAAATTCTGCACTCTGTTGGCAGTCTGCTCAGCATACTTTTCAGGCGCAAAGTAAAATAATTTTCAGCGAAAGATACTTCATATGTTTTTGTGCCAATGCTGTTGCTTCACCTCCTTGCTTGTGAGGAAATATTTTTTGTTTTAAACGGGAAAACTGATTAATAGATCCTCCAGTCTCTCAGCCATTCTTTGTGAACATGCACAGGAAAAGCACAGCTGAAACATGCATATATTGGGCACCTGATTTTCAATAGTATTTTGAAAATAGAAATATTCTCCACATTACCCCACTACTTCTTACAAAAATATGTACATCAACTTAGCATACTGGATAAAAACAAGAAGCTATGTACACTTTAGAAAGGATCAGAAGAAGGCATCAAAGAGGCTTCTGCCTCCGAAATTCATGCTGTTAGTCTTTTGTTGGATGAACTGGCCATGAAATTGTTGGACCTGCCTTGGACAAAGTCAGAAAACATGTCCAGATATTGACTGAGTCCATATACTCAAAGAACTGAAACTATGGTGACTCTTCCCCCAGGATCATTTCCATAAGGTAGATTGATTAAAGCCCACGCTTTGTGATGCTTGTTGAAATGACCGCTTTAAACTCCATAGGAATTAATATCTCCAGAAGAGTTAATATCTCTTTTCCTGTTCTGTAGCATGAAGAGGATGGAAATCCCCTGAGAATATACCTCATGTAAGGGGGGTTCCACAGCCAGCAGAGAGCTACTGAAAAAGCTCTGTCAGCCCTCTCCCAAGTCCTGACATGGGAGCATATCAGGGAAGGGTCTGTGACTAGAATGCACCACACTCCAGCTATTCTCACTTGGCAGGTGACCCACAGGAGGTCATTTCAGCCAGAACATAAGTTAGAGCAACCCCTAGGCTAACATATGCCAGGGCTGGGCAGGCCCTCAGCTGTCCCACTGATACAAGGAGTACAACAATGGCTTAAAGCTACCTTTACTGCTGCCCTACTCCCTTACAGTTGCTACACCAAGCCCAGGAATGGAGGAACAGGGACTCAGTGGCCCTGTTTTGTAACCAACTCCTCCTCTCTTCCCATCTGATTCTCTGACCAGAGGAGCCATTGTCAGGATTGGGTCAGAAATTAAATCCTTTTTCCGCTTGTACCAATTGAAGCCAGGAGGGAGAACATTTAGAATGTAAACAAGTTTCTTCATCCCCTTCCCCCTCCCCTTCCTGTTTCTAATTTTTCCTTTCTCCAATAATTTATTATTAATGATAATTATTTGTATTGCAGTAGAGCCCGGAGGCCCAAATCATGACAGGACCCTACTGTGTTAGGTACTGTACAGGCATGCACTTGTACACACGTGCATACACACTCATCCCATTCTCCTTTCTTTTCTTTTGAAAGATAATGGTGATAGTAATTCAATATAACACACCAGTCTCAAAGCTGTTGAATTACTGCTTAGACTTCTTTAATAGAAAAGGCTCTGATAGGTTTTTTTTCCATGGGGGGGAAAAAAACATTTTAAAACTCAATAGCTGTTCAATTTCTGTTGTTGAAATTCAATCCTCGTCCTTTTAAGACTAAATAAAACAAAACCAAGGGGGGAGAAGAGAGAGAGAAACAGCAGAAAAGAAAATGCAATTTCTCTCTCTGACTGTCTCACATTTGCAGTGTAGCTGCTGGAAATCACAGTCGTGGCACTTGGTCAGCTTTTATCAGAATTGTTTATAAGTGCAAGGGTGGATTTGTTGTGGTTGACTAAGCTATTAGACAGAATGCAAGCAGAAAAAGATGGGTAAGAGGGAGTAGAAATAGGGGAATTGACACACAAGAGACTGGGTAATAACAGGAACCTCATATTTACATCACAGGTGTTGCATAGGATGTTGAACTTGATGAAGGTGGTGATGTCATCTTGTTCTCTCTTCTTGTTCAGTCTGGCCAGAACATCTTTCAGGATTAGGACAACCTATGGAGATTGTGATATGAGAGAGGAAAGGATTTCTGGGGCTCCCCTGCCCCCAATCCCACTTCTGATGGGGAAGGGAAGACAGCTGTAAAGCTACTGTTGGGGATGCAACTTCTTCTTCTTGGACTTCCCTTTTCCCTCCTGCTGCTGCTACCACCAGTTAGGTAAACAGGGTAAGGGAATGTGGTGAGGGGCAGAGGGGAGAACAGATGATAGATTTGGGTGAGGGATGGAGTGTGAGAAACAGCTAGTAGGTTTGAGTGGTTTGTAGTGGTGAACTCGACTGACTTCAGTGAAGTTACTCCTGATTTACACCTGTGTTAGTGAGAGTAGAATCATGTTCACCATCTATAACTGCCATAGGCAACCAATGTAAGGATTCTGTGACGGGACAGAACTGGTGCACAACAGCCTAATGCTACCTTTTGTTCACACCAACTCCCACCAAGACATACTATAGTGTGGGTTTCTAGGTTTGTGTACATATTAATATAAAAATACCTATCTTAGTCAAAAACCTACCTTTCATTGTCTGGGGGGGGGGGGGGGGATCCAAGATGATGAAAAGGCATCAGAAGAAAATCTGAGTCATGCCAATTGTTCAGATAAAATGCATGTAGTTAGTAAAGCAGAAGCCGGTTATTTCCCTTCTTTTATCAGATCAGGGCAATATGTTGCAGATCAGCAACAGACTAACATACAGCTTTTGATAGCAAAAGGACTGAGTTTTGAAAGTTCACAAAATAGATTGTACTTTCCAGCAAACGGGTTCTTCAAACCCCATAGCTAGTAAATAACAGATTTGATTTTTTTTTTTACATGAAGTTTCAGATTAACAGTCCGTTTTCAAGATGCACTCATATGAACACAGTAGTAATCCAATGAATCAGCTGAAAATGTTTTCCTGATTAGATCACATCAGTTATTGGTTTTTATTTTAAATATGGCTATTAAAAAACAATATATTTATACTGAGAGCATTTTTTATTTTGCTGCAGACATCAGTAGCTTCAAAACACACACAAATAGAAAGTTAAAAGCAAGAATATTTTACTCCTGCAACAATTAACTACATTACTAACATACATATGTCTTAACATATTCCAATAATATACATAGGAATCTACTTTCTCTTTCTCCTACTGAAATCCACTATGACAAGGCAATTTTGCAGAATAAAAAATAAAGGTGGCAGTTCCTTTTTCTTCATAAACAAGTTTAAACTAGACAATAAAATGTTCACTTTAACTTCAACATAATTGGAAATAAAAATTGCTCCTCACTAGAAAAATATGTGTTGAGTCTCTCTTAAGTCAATAGCCTAAGCCAAATGCTATAGAGGCTTACACTGATACAATAAAAAGGGACAATTTGCTTGGAAGGCTGTGGCTAATTCAGAACACAATGCCCAATGTCATGGTCAGTTTTGTTGCAAAAAATTGGCAGTTTAACTCAGAGTCTCAGTCAGCCCGAAAAGATGTGAGTGATTCTGGCTGAAACAGCTTTGCTTATTGGATGTTCCAAACTGTTAAAACAAGCCCTTTCATAGTGATACATGGCTAAGTGTGTTTGAAGAAATGAGGGGGAAAAACAAAGGTAGCTCTGAAGTCATTTCCCTGCACTGAATCCAGCCATCCGGTTTCACTCTTTCCCCATTGAATGGACAGAATGCAACAGGAAGAACAGGAATGAAAGAGAACAAACAGGCCGAATGTACTGGCAGAGAGACTAGAGAGAGAGGGAAGACGGGGCAGCTAGATGCTAAACTTCTATTCTTTGTTCTTAGAAAGGAATGAATGATTAATTATAGAAATCCAAGAGGTAATAAATGTGCCTAACTGACGTACTGTGGCCAAGTTCCTAGAACACCTGCAATAACAGTAGCCTGTGTAAATCAAAGTACTTCTCTCTTTATGGAGAGTAGACAGGATACAGGGAACAGAAGGATACTGTTCAAAACTTCACCTGGTTTGCTTTCTGCTGGCTTGAAATCCTTGTCATCTATCCCTGTCTGCTTTCTTTCTGTGGGAAGCAAAACCCCGGTCAGCTAAGGAAGAAACCAGGTTGTTCCAAGTGCCTAAAGAGGGTGGGATCAGGCTCTGACATGACTAGAGAATGTAATTTTACTAGTACATCTAAAATTGATTCCCAAATCAATATCTGCTTTAAAACAATTTTATTAATGAAACATATGAAAACAAGTATTTAATATACAGGCAGCAAACATCTGTACTGTGTAAGTATTACAGTTGGGATTTTCAATATAGCCTAAGGAAGTTAGGTGCCTAAATCCCATTACAATTCAGGGGGATTGGGTGCTTATCTCCTTTAGGCCCCTTTGGAAATTCCATCCTACAACACTGTGGCCCACAATTCAGCAAGGTACTTAAATAACTGCCTATCTTTAAGCATGTGAGTGGTTCCAGGGACGACATTGCTTAAAGATAGGCACCTGGTTAAGTACCTCGCTGAATTGGAGCTTTAATGAAGAAAGGTCAAACTTTTTTCACAGAAGGGTAATAAGTTACAAAAAAATAACAGTTCAACTATTTAAAGAAGTGATATCTATAAAACCTACTAGACTGGAAAAGCTGTAGTTGATGGAGTTAAACAAGACCCAGTTAGGGCTTAATTAATCCCCCACTGCTCAGGTTCATAAACATGGAAGCTCCTAAGTGGAGAGTTGGATCCAAATTAGCCCTTTTTGTGTCTTGTTTCACTTTTAAAGTCTAACCCCTTTCTAATGTGACTGATTTTTCAGACCTCCCATCCTCATGTGTCTGAACTGTGTTCTCTCTTACATGTGCGATGTCTTGGATCAGACACTGACATACAGTACTGATTTACTGTAAGTGTTACGGTAATCGTTTAACTACCTAGAGCCTTACAGTGGCAATTAGGCACTTAGGTAGCATAAATCACATGTAATTACAGAGAAAATACATTATTGCTTCTATCTTCCACCCCCTAGCAGAGTTTACATGGTATACTCTGTATGGTATTTGAATATTTCCAAGCTGCCGAGTGGGGAGAAGAGATGTTGCCTCTGCACCCCCTGACTAAAAAGGTTGGAGTCACAGGAAGGGAGAGTCAATCAAGCCTTCCTGAAGTCCTTAATCAATCCATCACTGCTTGCACCCAGGCTGGGCCTGGTACAATGTCTCTTATTGTTTTTCCCTTGTCCTCAGAATGGCCCGTTTTGCATTTAACCATTGTAAGCCTGATATTGTGACATGCTGAGAACTCTCAACTCCCATCAATATCAATGGGAATTTGAACTGAACAGCACCTTGCAAGATCAGTCCTTGTGTGAATTTGGTGTTTGTGAAAGAGAAAATATAATAGTGTATCGTTTCTGTGCTCAGTGCTAACAGCACAGCTCTGCCTATGCACCACAGTCCTAACGTATGACACTTCTGTAGCATTCCTGGCCATATCCTGAGCTTCAAATCATACAGGGAAAACTGTCCTCTCTGAGATGCTCTATAGGTCCTCTTTCCCTTGCAATGCTACCATTGTTGTCAATGGGCTTTATGATCACCGAGAGAGAGGCTGAGTGTGCAGTAGAAATTTGTTCTTTGAATAGGAGAGACTGGCCCAGATTTGGAAAGGTATTTAAGTGTCACTCCACTCAGTGTTGCAAGGCCCTAGCGACTTGGACAGCTATGTCCCATTTTCAAAAGTGATTTAAGCAACGTAAATTTCATTGAAAGTCAATGAGACTTAGGCTCCTAAGGCACTTTTTAAAATAGGACTTAGCTATCTAAATCTTTTAAGCCTTGCAAACACTTGCAAGTGGAGCAATGCCTAAATCACCTTTAAAAATGTGGGCTTTTGCCCTATATAGTCATTTTGTAATGTGCACAAATTCCCTCCAAGAACTGCAATCGGACTATTATGGAGAGAAGGGCTTTGGGATAACAGACCAGATAACCAAAACATTTTTAACAAAAACGCAATGAAAAAAATAATTCATGTTCATTTCATGAACATGTACCAAGAAGGATTTGATAGAGTATGGAAAATAATGAATGCACCAAATTGCTAAAATCACCAACACCACATTGCTGCCAAGTGCGCTCTGGGAGTTTCCTAGTAGTTATCCCCCAGAATGCAGTGCACAGCTTCCACTCTTTCCCAGTTGCTGACTCTCTGAGGTGTGGTCCTCACAGTGAGGCCATGGCATGTTTGCATATGAGACACTTGGTGATGGATAGATTACTTACCAGTCTTCACAGGGATAAATATTACTTCACTACTTGGATGCAATGTATAAAATTTCCCAAAAAACAGAAGCATAAAGCAGCAAAACTCACATTCTTGACATATTTCTTTTTGAATTGACTATAAAGATATTAGACTTATATACTGTTTGGTATTAATTAGCTACATATAATCATTCAGAATGTAGACAGATTGGAGAATAATGGGTAGTCTTCTTTTTTCTTTTTTTATTGTGTGTGCCTGTGTATATAATATATAAACAGTATATATGCACATATATAACACATTTGTACACATGCATTCCTTCTCTGTGTGTATATTATACACACATACTAGAAAAAATAAATATTTTTTTAAAAAGCATGTTGGGCTTAGCCAACCTTTGTTTGTTTGTTTTGTTTTTTGTTTTGTTTTTGGGTTTTTTTGCAAATTTTTGTTGTATTACTTGGGTATTCAAGTTTGTATATTTGCAAATGAAAATAGGTAGGGGTGTGTATGTGCGTGTGTATGTGTGTAAAATGCTAAGATGAGAAGGAGCTGATTTTTTTTTTTTTTTTGTATGTGACATTATGACTTAGTAGCACCAGATGTTATATGTTAATGATAGAATGAAAATTGACAGTGGCTGGAAACTACTTCAGGGGAAGCTTTTTCCAGCATCACAAAGAGCTATCATTTTGCAATGTAGCAAAATAAAAAGCATGTTAAACTTCTTCTCCTGAAGAGTTTGGTTAGTTCTGCTGAGAGCAGAATTCTTTTGGCTAAATTATTAAAAGTGTATTACAGGAAGAGTGATTTTTAGGGATTTTATATTTCAGATGATTGATATGTAAAGCAAACAATACCAGGGGGACAGCATGGCATAGCACACTACAGAAACCTCGCACAGAATATAGACCAATTTGGTATAATAATTAGCAGCCACTGCACATATGAGGCCCAGAATTCTACAGTAAAAATAAATTACCTCTCCCTTATACTTAGTGAGATCAGTTCAGCCAAAATCACCTATGGCCCTGATACAGTCGACAGTGTGGATTAGTTCTCATTGTATCCTACTTTAGCAAGTCTTCATTAGGGGATAAACAGAAAATTTTAGTTTTCCATCTACAATAAACCCACATTTTGATTGTGTATTTTTTACTTTAGATAAAGGTGTCTGGAGTATGTCACCTTTTGCGTGTTTTTATAAATATGAATACAAATCCAAGTGAATAAAAATTATTGAGCCAGAAGGCACTGATTTACTAAATGTAAATGTGTGATATCTGAAAGCAATTATCAGGATATGCTTGAGCAATGGTAGTGGTCTCAGGGAACGAGTTATTTCTGTCTTGTTGGCCTGGGCTGCTGATATCTCAAGGAGCAAGAGAAGACCTCAACAAGCTGGCTTCACTATTGGCCATTCTATGATGGAGCAAATCTTTACAGTGTGTCAGGCCAGCTTATCGAGAAGGCACAAGAATTCAAGCACCTCATTCTCATTGCATTTGTGGATATCAAGGAAGCCTTTTGACTCTGTTGACAGGGAGTTGCTTTGGCTGATCTTGAAACATGCAGGCCTCTCTGACAAGTTCTGTAGAATGTTCTGTCTTCTGTATGGTCACTCCTCAAACTGCATTCTTGTAAAAGGGAAAAGAATTGCCTTATTTTGAATTAGGTCAGGTGTTTGGCAAGGATGCATTCTGCCCCAGAATTTTTCGATACCATCGTAGATTATGTGCTTGATCAGACACTAAGTAAGTGCATGTTAGGCATACACCTTCATGATGATAACCTCACCAACATCAGCTTTGCCAACAATATAGCACTAGCTATTGAATCAATGGGTGAGTTGGTTTGGGGCATTTAAAGCTCTGGAAAACTCAGTGGGAAAAGTTGGCCTGAATCGAAATTCTTCTTTCCGTGATTTTGAACCCGCTATGGGCTCCAGCATCTTAGTGGGCAACCACCTAGTTGACATTGTTGATAACAAGGGCTGCACGGAGAGAGGACTTGAAGCTCACAATGCAAAAGCATCATCAGTAATGGGGTGCCTCATCAGTAATGTCTTTTGCAAACCAAACATCCTGATAAGTAGAGAGATGAAGCTGAAGATATATGGTGCCTCAGCAATCAGTATCCTGACCCCTGGAACTGAAACCTGGCTCCTCACTGTCAAGACTGAAAAGAAATTGGTCACCATCCATATGAAGCATCTTCAGATGATTGAAAATCTCAATTGGTATGAATTCAAGTCCGTATGAAGAGATCTGTTTTCTAACTAACCAGGTTCTGATCCTTCAAACAATCACCAATACTCTCTAGGGTGGTATGGGCATCTGCATCAAATGCCTACCAATTTCCCTGTGAGAATCCTCTTTGACTTTGACCCAATAAAAGCAGGAGGGGAAATCCCCTACAGAAGACCTAACACCCCTTTAGGCATCAAAGGCATCCTAACTTGTCATACACTAGATTTGGCTCAGGACAGAACATCATGGAGTGCATAATGCATTCGGTGACTCCTATGCTGTCCAAGCCACACCATGAGAACTAACCATCCAACCATGTTAGTGGTGAAAAATGTTTTAAACATGTATTCATTTAAAAAAATCATTAAAAAGTTATTATTAGTGTTTTAGTTCTTGTCAACACTCATCTAGGTATCCGGAGACTGTATGTTATTTAGGCCTGATCCAGCACCCATTGAGGTCAATGGAAAGTTTCTCATTGACTTCAGTCAGTGCTGGAACAAGTTCACAGTGAGGTGTATGTTTTGGGGGAAGAGAAGAAAGGGTTAGTTTAACAGTTGACCTTAGAGTTCGGATTTTACTTCATAAGTTACCAGAGACAGAAGAATGGACATCCAGGATCTGAAATCCACCTACCCCTGAGATGTGATTCAGATCTGTGACTTTTATTGATTCTTTGGTAGAGGTGTAGGAGTTTTCTTACTCTGAACCCCTGAAATCTGAGGGTGTTCAGATCCAATCTCTAGTTTGGAATAATGATTTTATGGGTTTTGGTACTTTAATCTAAATTACAGTAAATACAATGTGAAACTTTTTAAAAATGTTACCCAGTTAAAAATCACAGGTTGACTCTTTTAACACAATGTTTTTTCTCATAAATTGACTGTGACAGTAAATGAATTTAAACACAGAAAGGCCCTGTCATGCTGGGATCAAACCCATACTAGAGACAAACATTTGTCAAGCGTGACAAACTTTTCGGCACTGTTTTAACTAGCAAGGTTTCACGACTGTTTGTGTCCAACATGTATCAGGTTTTCTTGATTTTTAAAACCTGATACATCAGAAACCACACTGTAAACTATCCACTAGCCAATCCATTGCATGGCTGCTGAACTCAATTGTAGCATGGTTTATAACCATGTTGTGTGTAGACACATCACTTTACAACCATATTTGGCTGTAACCATTCTCAAACTGTTTGAAACATAGCCCCTAATTCTGCTTTGGGCTCTGCCCAGGCACAGAGATCCATTGACCTAATTTCAGGGTCAAGGCCGTATTGTAAGCCTTTGAGAGGACTGGACCTAAAAGACAAGCCCAGTATCAAAATGATAATGCAGGGTATCTATGTCTATAGAGAGATAAAATAACATTCCACTGGTCTAAGATTTTGCTCCTTGACCACAGTTGGTTGCTGTCAGCAAACGTCTAATTTCCTTCTGCCACCAGCATTCCTATATGAGGCCGGCATTATTTTCTAAGAATAGGCACACCATCTCAGCAAGATGCTAATTCTCTCCTGAAGCAGGCCAAGTGAAAGTATACTGGAGACTTTGGAGATAATTTTAGTTACTGAAGATGGAGGGTTGGCCATTGAAGATGGGCTTTGGTAAGGGTTAGGGTTAGGGTTGAAGATGGGCTTTGGTAAGGGTTTTGCTCTACATCTTCAACATAGTGTGCAGCCTTCTTATCTAGTGACAGACAAGGACTTTTAAATGTAATGGAGTTCGGTTTCGTCTGTAATGGAAGCAATTTTATATATTCTCAAGTTTTAATTTGTCCAATTTTTGCAAACATGTATCTAATATCTAACTTTCCCACATCAGTAGAGGAAAAAGTAGCAGCTATGAGATAACAGGAGAAAAGCCTACCTCTGACGTGGGCAAGAAAGGAAAAGGCTGCTGTGAATTATTGGAGGCACCATCAAACAATATTCATCCACAAGCCTCAAACAATCTATATATTTGTTCTAGCATGATGTAAAGCCCTGATCTGAAAGACTTATGCCTGTGCTTAACACTGTGAATAGTGCCACCGAAGTCAGTGAGACTGCTCCCTGTGCTTAAAGTTAAGCATGTGTATATGGGTTTTTTTTTTCAGTATCAAAGTCAAGTTAGATGTAATAAGTGTCTGAGATTTACTGGGGCAGCTGGCAACCTCCTGTGTCATGTAGTATGCAGTGAAGACAGCAAAACTCTCTTTCATGATATTATTTACTGTTCTATTTTATCAGAATCTTACATTCCTTTTTTTTTTTTATGAGAAAAATTTTGACAGCAAATACTGGTTGAATACCAATGATCCAGCACAATGAATTTCTTCTCCCTGAGAAGATAGCATTTTGAAATCTCACCAGTACATAATTTTCTCATACTGTTTCCCAACTGTAGTGTGTAATGATGTAAAGTTATCTAAAAGAACAAAGAGAAGTAACAGTAGATATTTAGATCATGTTTTGATGGCTTTATGTAGATTTTTTTTTTCCACTGAGCAATCATGCCATTTTTAAAGTAATAATATTTGAGTTGGAAAGAAAAAAAGCCAAGGAATAACAATATTAAAAATATAGATTCATTGCTGAAGAGCAATTGTGCTGTTTTTGGCAGTTGCAGGTGACAACCCTAACTAGTCCCCATAAGCAGATGAGAAGTTTATAGGCTGTTAATAAACTGTAACCAATCAGTGAATGCTGGCTGATTGTGTTCAAGCTGTTTGGGGCCACAGGTCCTTGGGAGAGCTTGCACTTGCTCTGTCTTTATTTCAATATAGCAGAAACATTAAAGCATGTGGCAGACTCTTGATGTTTGTTATAGTGAATAGACATATGTCCCTCACACTAGCATGTAGAATATCTAATTAAGTTACACAATGATAGCTTATACCCAGGGGCAGTTGCAAACAAGACACTGTCACACTCTTAGGAATACAAACAAAATGAAAATTGGCTCTTAATACATTATAATGAATATATTTTCAACACATTAAACTTCATTTACCAACACATACAAAAAGGCTGAACTGATCTCTGCTAATATAATTTTATAACTTATTTATTTATTTGTTGTCTTGTATAGTTAGGATTAAGGACAATTTTGTTAATTAACTACTGATATTTTTCCTCTTTTGTTGTCTCAAGAAATAAAATCTTAATTGTATATTTATTATGTCATCGTAAGTCAATCCTCAGTATTGCAGTTCCTAAAGGCCTCTTTTAAGAATAGTATCTTGGTTTTGTAGGATGTGTATGTTATTGATTCAAAAACGTGTGTGTCCCAGACCACATTTTTCATGAGTAGTTTTACACACTTATACAAAAAAAAAGAGAAAGTCACTCCAAATCTGAATGGTGGGGGTTGTAATTATTTTCTAATACTGTGGATAATATTGGAGAACAAGTTGTGCTATCATGGATTTTGGGTCCAATTCTGCCACCCAACGATTAAGGTTTGATCTATGCACAGTTTGTAGTGAGATTGTTAATCAGGGGTGTGATTTTTTTTTTTTAAGTGATATAGCCCCTAGCATGGATGCAGTTACACCTGTATAAAGTTGCCCTCTATTAGTATAGATTATTCCTCTTCCTGTATGGTCATAAGCACTTTACCAGTGTAACTGCACCCACACTTGGGAGCTATACTACTTTACATGGGTATAGTTAAAGTGGTATTACTGTTGCATGTAGACAAAGCCTCAGAGGTAGGAACTCCTAATGCTAGGGTTTTCTTTCTTTCTTTCTTTTTATTAATGTGTCCAAATATACCAAGTACACAGTGGTTTGAGCATTGGCCTACTAAACCCAGGGTTGTGAGTTCAATCCTTGAGGGGGCCACTTAGGGATCTGGGGCAAAAATCAGTACTTGGTCCTGCTAGTGAAGGCAGGGGGCTGGACTCGATGACCTTTCAAGGTCCCTTCCAGTTCTAGGAGAGAGGATATCTCCATAATACACAAAGTAGTTAAGAGGGTCAGGATAAGGGGAGGGGAGGGGAAGTGACATATCTATATTCAGGGTCTTCCTTAAGCACAGACCTCTTAAAAAGTCAGATGCTAGGGTTGCCTGAGATTTCACACATACCTTAATTATGAGGTACTGTTCTGATACTTCAAGTAGACATGCAGCTTGCTTCCTCTTTCCAGACAGAGGCAATCACTTCCATCTCAGCTCCACCCTCTTCAAACACAAGAGCCAGGAAGCAACTCTTGAACCTAGGATTTCCTTCTTCCTTAATCTGACTCTGTTCAGCTCTGCTCCTTAATTAACTAAGAGGTTATTACTTAGGGATGGATCCTGCCATCTCAGTGCAGCCAAGATGTGCACTAGCATCAGTGCTAGGATGGAAGAGAATAGCAGTTCAAGTCATGGGGGAGCTATCATGGCACATGGTAAGAACATCAGAGCCCTGTCCACTCTAGCATTTCCATCATTAGTGGCTATGGTGCGTCTGCACCATTGCTGAAAAATGCATACTGATTTCGCCTCTGTGCTCCAAAACATTTGTAACATCCTCTGTGCTTGAAAAGAGACAGGGCTTGCTTGTAAAGAATATTTAGGGAATTTTGAACCCATTCAGGAGTTTGTACATTTCTCTGGCTCCCTCACTCCCAAATTAACTAAAGGCAGCCAGTGTTGCCTAATGTCACTACACAAGGACTTACATTTTCAGAAGTGACTAGTGATTTTGTGTGTCAGTTTCTGGTGCCCATCTTCAGACACCTTAAAGAGGACTGAAAATCATGCTTGAGGTGTCTCAAGTCCAGCACCCAGAAATTGAGGCACACACAATTAGTGACCTTTATGAAAAGTTTGGTTCAAGTGATTTGCCCAGCATCCCATAGGAACTCTGGCAGAAGCAGGGGTAGAACCCAATTCACCAGGGCTATGTTCTTAACCTTAACCACCAGACCCTCCTTTCTCTTCCTGCAGTCTCCTGCAATTCACAGCTCACCTTCTAACTTCTACCACAAATGAGGCAGGGGTCCTACAGACAACAGCCTCCTTCACTGCACAACCTTGGTTCATCTCCAGAGCAGATTCATCCTTTGTGCTGAATGAGGCAGGGTTTTCTAGGAAAAAAAAGTGTAATGTAATGAAAGATAATATGATGCATATGCACAAGAAGGCTGATTAAGGTTGCTTAAGCAACCTTAAATCTGGCTTTTCCTAACTTTTGAGAGCTTCACATTGCAGCCTTAACTTTCTTTTTACCATACTTTTTTATGCAATAGCTAATATTTTAATCATAAAATTATATAGCACATACTGTAAGTGAATCTACATGTGGGTACGGCTCAATAACCTAGCCCCTTTGCAGCCTTCCTAACCAGGACCTGTCTCTTTGTTTCATCTCTATTAAATTCATCACCACTTTCCTAGTTACAGTGCCTGTAGCCACAGCACCACAAAAGCACTGGGAAAATTCTGTAGCTTTTATTCTGTGCTGTGCCTGCAGGAGGGGTAGATCAGGGGTGGGGAGAGTGGGAAGAGGAGAAAAAGTGGCTTCAAGTCACCTCTGCACCCTCAGGATTCTGGGATGCTCAATGTAACTCCAGTTTATGGCAGCTGTCTGAGGGCTGCCTATAGGTTGCCCCATAATTCAGAGCAGTCCAGAACTCCAATAGTGCCATATGCTATGGCCAATGCTGTGTCCATACTGGAGAAACCTGAGCACCATATAGAGGGTGTATATATATGTGTGTGTGTGCGCGCACCTGAGCACGTGCACATGTGTGGAAGGAAAGATCACTTCTAGACATTTCTAAACTGAAGTTGAAACAAGAGAACCATGTAATTTACTTAGCACCTTAATATATTAGTTGTAGATTAGTTGCACTAATGTAGCAAAAGCTACATTAACTACCTTGTTTGGAATACTGTATATATAGTTTTTGCTCCTGTAATAAGGATACATTCTATTCTGTTTCTTTAAACATATAGGGGAAAATTCTGCTTGGTTACATCAACAAAACCCTGTTGAAGTTAATGAGATACCTCCGGTGTAACTGAGAGCAGAATGTGGCCCATGCTTTCTAAATGAGTGAAAGGACATGCTTTTTCAAGCAGACAAAGATATACATATTTTATTAAAAATAGAATTTAACAATTGCTTTCTGCATCTGTAAAAATCTCAGACAATCCTGACAGTGTGATCATTCTGTAGGCTGGTAATGTTTGGTGACATTGATTGATTGACTTTTCCTGCTAATAGGATCAACACTGAGAATATATTAAACTAAAAGGCACACTTCTGACTTTCAGAAAACACTCTGTGTATTGGGCCTGATCCAATTGTATTGGTTTTGGCAGGGGAATACAATGATTGATGACAGCCAGAGAGTTGAGGGCTGCTTAGAAGACGAGTTTGATTCCCTTGTCTTAGAGGTCTCTCCATGTGCATGACACTAGTCCCCTGCTAGGAGAGGGACATGCATAAGAAGGGACAATGGAGCCGGGTGGCCCATCCAGATAACCCCTTCTAATGCATATGGTGAGATCTGACCTGCCAGTTCAAGAAGAGAAGGAAAATGGGTGATGGGAAATTAATTCTCAGGAGTTTGTCAAGACATCTCCAACAAGTGAAGATAAATGGCAGAACAAAACTTCTAAAGATAAACCAAGAATAGGGATGAATGAAAAAGAGAAACACTGTTTTGCATTTACATCCATCTTTTGGGGTGGGAGGCTTGAGGTGAACTCTGTGCTTACGGAGGATATCGACTTTATGTGTAATAACTTTGTGCTTTGCATAACTCCAGATACATTTGAACATCATTAGATTGTCAGAAAGGTTTGTGTGATACATAAGTACACATTAGTGTCTTTTTGGTCAAGCTAATGAATTTAGCATTTACAAAACTCTGAATCCAATCTTGAGCACATTGAAGGCAATGGCAAAACTCCTATCATCTTCAGAAGTGTAGTCCATATAACAAAAGCATTTTAGTTATATATAATTATAGTTTTTCAACCTGGAAAAGTTTAAACTTTGCTGTGTAGAGCTTGAGTGCCATCCTCCTTTTTATTCCCATTGCTATATTTATTGATTTCCTTTAGTAATTACTATCAGAAACATTTAAACACGTTAAAAAGTGTCTTTTATTAAACTTATTTTTTCTGACTCCGCAGGACACTGTAGCCTTTGCAGGCTTAAACAGGTATTTTAAAATGCATTACATCCTTCCAGGGATTTAGGGGCTGGAATTTTCAGCAATCAGGGACAGGCTTTCCAAAGAGTTCAGCTCCAACTTTAGGCACCTAACCAAGTGGCCAGATTTTCAGAAAAGCTCGGTGTGTTGGCTGCTGAGCTCTTTGAAAAATCTGGACATGTGTCATATTGGGAGCTGCTGGGTGCCCTTTTGAGAACCTGCCCCCAACTGTGGGTCCCGAGTGCTTAAAAATCTGGCCCTAGGCTGTTTTGAAAACTCGGGCCAGGGGGTAGGAGTTCCCCATCCCAACACTTCCAGGGAGACTTGCCTGTGAAAGACCCCTCCTGGAGGTACGAAGCTGGGAGCAGGTCCTAGTGTCTATAGATGCTCTGGCCTAGTGGCATTATCAGAGCTCATCTGCAAGGAGATGATACTCGTTGGGATGATGGGTGAGAAGGGAAAGTCACCACCTCTTCTCTCTATGTGTGGGTTGGGGGTATCAGTTGCTTTAGAGAAACATATTAAATATAGAACTATAGACTATTTAGCATAAATAATTGTCCAGTACATCAGCCTTTCATCTATGGAGACATGAGTTCAACTCCTGACTGTTAGGCAACGAGGAAAACCGAATCCAATGGTTTGTGCCATAGCGACGTAGCAAAGTTCTGTGGCTTCCCTGTCCCTTTGTTGTAGGGCATCACTTATTGCATGGCATGTCCAATGCTGTGATCCTCATACAGATGAAAATCACATGGACTCCTGCCAGAAGTTTGGCTTCTATAGCATCTACATGATCAGGCTCTCAAAAGGGGGATCAATGTGGAGTTTCTGTCTCCAAATCCTGCATGCAATAAATGGGGCAAAGTGTCACTGAGGAGAAGTTATGGTACATCATTGTGATGGCTGTCAACAAAATGCTTTTACCCCCAATCTATGTGCCTGTACCTCATATAACCACAACATAATATGGCCCAGTACAGTGTAACTGACAGCTTCTGCTCAGCATAGGCTATGGGAAAAGAATTGTAATTCTAAGAATAAGGCTGATATTTTAAACGCTGTCTGAGGGGATTTGATCATCCATTCCCATTAATTTTAATGGGAACTGGGCATCCAAATTCCTTTAGACAGCTTTGAAAATCTCATCCCAAATATTTAAGATTAATTACTAAAGAAATATAGAGTAAAGAGACAAAAACTATATATTAATTTAAAAGGTACAGACATTTACTAAATGTTATTGATTAATAACAATATGGAGACATGTTATTAGAACACCATAATCTTAAAACTGTTTGATTTTTACCAGATAAAAATCTACCCTGGGTCCATCTGGGCCATGCAAAGTTTATGGAAGATCAGAGAGGTGTGTGTGTGTGAGAGAGAGAGAGAGAGAGAATTGGCTTAGAATGTGGAGTTAGCTTCAACCTTAACTATGAAGCAACTACCACTGTGTAAATTGCCAACAGTATTAAGGCTATCACTCTGAACTGGTGAATCGTTTAGGACAGTTCTAGGTTTTTTGTTTGTTTGTTTTTTTGAAGCTTCTTATATATATTTAACTATACTGCCCTATGCCTTAGTTTCAAATGTTCTTCCTACACGTATTACTTTAAGGTGTGTGTGTGTGTATATACATTTTGTTCTTCAGTCTTCTTACCAAATGAACTGATAGAAAAGAGAGCCCTAGACCATGTTTCATTCCTCGTATAAGCTGTTTCCCCATAATCAGCAGCAAGCTATGCAGATGTATGGGTAGACATTGTCAGGCGTCCCTCGGGGCAACCAACTTCCCCGTTGCTAGCAAAAGAAAAGAAAACAAGAAAAAAGGGTTTGACGGACTCGTTTGAAACTGGAAACTCCGCAGCACTGCTCTCTGAGCCCAGCGTAGCCAGCAGTGCTAGGATGGATTCTCGCAACCATCTGTTGCAGACAGAAATGTATTAGCACATTATCAGCGTGCTCTGCCTAAATATCATTCTGTATGGAGTGAATGCAGCAGAGTTAACAAAAAGGAAAGGGATGGGTTTTGCATAAAGCCACTGTTTCGACAGTCCCCGAAATTAGAATCTTCCCATAACCTGCACATGCTCCCGATTAACGCACTCTTACTGTATTCATAGCACTGGTCACAGCTTAATAGGAAAGGGCTGTTTTATGCTGGTGAAGAAATCTTAGATTCTTCAGGTGAGCACATCCGATGGATTGTTTATCACGTTCTATTCTAGCTATTTTCTCTTGCTCTTGATTGGCAAAATGGATTAAAATGGGAGTATCCAACTTTAATTCCCTTTAATCTTCAAGTGACTGCTACGGCTTGAGGTCTTGATCCTTCTTTGCGCCCCCCGAGTGCACTAAGACTTAAGGAGACCTGTATTGACCTCGGCGAGGGGGGTGTTACTTTTTAAGCCTTATCAAATGCGGTAATGCTATCTGATTCGCGATTTCACTCTCCCAACTGCGCCAGACGCATGCACGTTGTGATCAGCCTGTTTTTTTGGGGGGAGGGAGAAGTATATTGCTTAGACGGGTTCTGCTGCTGTATTGATGAAAGATCCAGACGGAGAGATTCTGGGGGAAGCTGCTGATTGTTTGACAAATGTTCACCCCGCTCTATTCAAAGAAGAGAGGTCGATAGGGTCTTTAAACTGAGCTACAACTCTATCCCCAGTCAGAACGCCTTGGAGTGCAGTTAGATCGGCTCAAGAAAATGGGGAAACCGTGTCACTCCAAATTCAAATGATTAAATCGGTTTTCATTCCCCAGAATTTGAAATGGATCTGTGTTTTGTTTCCAGGGCTTTCCGTTGCGTTTTTACCTCAATTGGTTTTTTGGGGAAAAATAGTTTTTAGTGAGAAAATGTGGTGGGTTTTTTTTAAGTAAACAATTAAAATGATTTTGGTAAACATACGAATACAAATTCCTGTAAAAACATTGCAGGAACTATCACAAAACTCGGATTTTTTTTTAAATGTCAGCAATTTGTATGAAAAGTTTCATTTTTGTAAAAGGGACATTTTCTCAGGGGGGAACAACCCCCAGCATTTGCGAGACGTTTTGACCAGCTCTAATTGTTCTAGCTCGGGTAGAGGCTGCTGGAGCAGGTTTCACTCAGTGCAATACAGCGTTTATCCTGCATTGCAGTACAGCCACCTCTGGGGTAAAACACAGCGGCTGTAACGTGTAGCTATAGGCCAGGAAGTCTCCCTGTCTCCACTGAAACTGCGGGCGGTGAGGGGTCAGCTTCCTAATTCTGCCAAACTGTCTGAGAGATGGAATGGAATTTGTCTCGTGTGAACATTCCCCCAAACACACACACTTCTGCAAAACCACACACCCTTTAGCGATCACCAATGGTGGAGACCTTTGCGTTTACAATTTAGGCAGAATGCAGAAGAAATCTGATTTTAGTTGAGACTGATGATACTCTCCCGTTGGCATGATTTTCTTACATTATTCCCTGTATAGGTATGTAATGAGACGTTTTAAGACAAGATTTTCCGAAGTCCGGTAATCATGGGAAAGGAAAATAAAAAGTGCGTTTTAAAAATCCTGCATAGTTATCGTTGTAAAACCCTGATTTTCGCTAAAATCCCCTTGCTGCATATAAAATGAGCAGTTCTTGCTGTTGATATAGACATCCAGTGCATCTGTGAACATTGATTTTATATATATATATGGCATGCCGAAAGAAAGGTACTGCAATGTTTGTATTGTAAGGTAAATATCTGGACTATGAGTTTAGTGAGAGGAAGTCGCCAATTTCAGGTGCATTTAACAAAATTCAGTCTTTGTATACGCCTGGAAGGGGAGAGGTCTTGTATGGACTTCTTTTATTCCAGGACTCAAAACAATGATGTCTGACTTTGAATATGGTGGTATCAGACTAATCAGAAATGCCAGGATTCTGATTAACATCCTCTAACTACGTTCGACTCGGTGATAGGGGCTGGGAACAAGCTGAGGTAGAATGTCATCGTGTTCTTCTAAATATTTGTATTTGCATTGCAGCTTCTGAGAGAGAGGGAGCCAGCGTCGAGCAGCAAAAGTAATAACCCCAAAAGGCTGGTTGGTATTAATATCCTGTGCTCTCTGCGTCCCCGCCACTGCTGGTTTGCTCACATGATGGCAACCAGAGCAAAAGCGATGATGCACCTAATTGGAGAGAGGCTGCTTGCAGCCTTGCTACCTTTCCGAGCTGCAGGTTGAAGAGCTTATTTACATCTCTCTCTGGAGAGCAGGCATTCTGCTGTCCCTGCCTTCATGCAGCAAGCTTTAATTCTAAATCACTTCCTTCCTGTCCCTACTAAATAGATCAACCCTCCATCTTCATTAGGTTCCTTCTTTTATCATATCCTCCGGGGCAATTTTGGAATCCCAGCGCACCTTCGGCCACCTCTTTCCCAGATCCGTGCCTCCGAACCTTCACTGGACTGTATTGGATACACTTACCCAATCAGAGCACACAGTGAGCTCCATTTAAGCACAAGACTCACTTTTTGCCCAGAACCAATATTGACCAAACCATATTTCCATTGAAAGGAAGGAGTTTAGATCCATTCGAAGTTTCTCTTACATATAACAACCCGTTTTAGTCAGATGTTTAAATGTGTGCTTTGGTTATTATACGGTACACATTTTATTAATTCCCCTAAATATGTCTCTTTTGGGAGGCTCTGGCTCCACTAATAATTAGGATTATTAGAGATCATAAATAGAGTCTTTGCGCTCCCTTCACAACGCACAATTAGGAAATGTCGGGAACTTATTACGATATGATATCCTACCTATGACAAGAGTAAACACGGGCCGCCGCTTCGTGTCATCAGTTTGGCAGTAGGGGTCCACAGAGAATCCTGCTTTTAATACTGGTTCTGTTATGTCACTCCTGCGTTCTGTCCTGATTGAATGTTGGTGTCATTCCCTGAGAAGCTGTTAGGAAGTTGGAAAGCGAGTTAGAGCTTCAAAAATGTGTGTGGGGAAACTGTTCCTCTGTGTGACCTTTAGGGTGTTTTAACGAGCTCACATAAAGTACGAAAAAATTGATCATTTCCCTAGCTCATTTGATAGAAGGAGAGATGTGTTAATCGTGCGTTAAGAAAGTATTACGGTATGCGGCTCTTTCCAGTAAAAGAAAATGGTGTTTGTTCCGGTGTTGAAACGGATCATCATTTCCATCAATAAAACACAGCTTAGATCGGATCCGTTTTCTTAGAAGAGATTCTACTCCCAGTGGCTTCACTGAATATTCCTCAAGAATCTGATTTCCTCTTCCCCACAAGGTCTAATTGTACAAAGGCGAGAGCTCAGCCCCAAACAGAAGCAATGCTAGCTCCTCTCTCGAAGATCTCAGTATAAACGGGTGCTGGGCATCATAGGAGAGGACAGTTACTTGGAAAACCAGTAGGGCGGTACAAAATTCCTTTAAGAAATCTAAAATGTTGAGAAACAAAATTCATCTAAGGGCAGATTTACTGCATCTCTTTTCAGGGTATGTTACTCTGGAACCTGTAATCTTCTATTGCTCTCCAGCAAATTTTAAATGACTACTCCGCAGGTGCCTGGCTTCAATGATTAGATTTCGCCCGATATTGATCAGAAACATACAGCGCAACCAATCCAATTGGCTGCAAAACTATCAAAGGAAACCGATGCCCATGCACCTTTTCTGGGAAGTACAACTAAAACTTTTAGATTTCCGGCCTGCACCTCATCTATGCCCTTTGAAACCATCCTGATAGGGAGGGATAACTCGGATATACTAGGGATATACTAGCGGTGAAAACTAGGCACAGGCGATTGTTCTCAACTCTATCGGATTTAGTGTCGTGCTTGATTCTGCTTGAGATTTCCCCCTGCAGTTCACCTCCCCCGCCCCAGCACATATGAACGTGTAACTTGGTCCAGCTAATCTGGCCATTCTTCAATAAACCTCACGCTTTGTCAGCCAAGGCAGAAGAGAAATATAATCCTTCTTAACAAGGAGAAAGCAATTTGCTGGTTATCTAATGAAGGCTGTTTTGTGTGATCTTAAAACAGCAATTCACAGTTTGCAGTGGCTTAGTTTGGGGGCTTCCACCATTTCATTTAAATTAAAGGTTTATGCGTTACCGGGTTTAACTTCGTCAACAAAACCCCTATACGTAGGTTTTCCTTTCGTAGCAGATTTTAGAACTCTGTAGCTTGCCTGACTCCCATCTGATACTGGGGTTGTTTTGAACAGAATTCAAAACCAAACTCAAGCTTGTCACGTTTCCTTTTCATGTAACACTTCAGGGGCTGTAGTGGCAGATGAAAGGATCGGGCTAACTAAATAAATGTTATAATCGCACTCACCACCGAAGTAACTAGATGTAACAGCTAACTGCATCCTTCCTCCACTACAAGCAGAGCTGTAATTTTTGTATCAAACACAAGCCTGGAAGAAGTCACTGTCATTGTCCCTTTCCCGGGAGATGATGGAATATTCTGCCAGGGCTGCTGTACATTTAGTAGTTTCAATGGACTGAAGTGCTCAGCCCCTTCCTCTTAACGACTTATCCAAAGCCCGTTGAAGTCCCCGTGGGTGTCTTTGGACTACTTCAGTGGGCTTCGGATCAGGTTCATACCGGGGGCTGCAGCGTGACTATAACTGGCTAGATCAGAAATCACAAGTGAATTGAATGGCAAATGCCCTGTTCGTCACATCCCTGGGTCCCACCATGTGGGAGATGGGGCTGCAGCTGGGCTCAGAGAGCAGTCCGTCAAACCCTTTTTTCTTGCAGCTGGGAGCCGAGGGCTCATATGCTCCGCTAGCGGGAGAATGATCCCAGTGGAGCGACTTTGATTTACACTAGCTGAGGCTCTGGCCCTCTTATTTTTAAGGCGCATCCCCAACAGGTTCAGGGGACACACGCTCTAGGAGCTGGGAAAGGTGTCACTTTCCCTCAAGCCCCAATGAGCAGATTTTGTGCTTTGAGCCGATCCTGCAGCTTTTTTCTCACGTGAATCTAATGGGACTTTACCTGGGGAAAAACTGAGGAACTGGGCCATTTGTGAGGCTTCTGGAAACATTAAAAAGTTAGGACCAGATTTTGCTCCTGTGAGTTATCCAATTAACTTTCACTGCTCCCATGAGTAAAGGACTCGGGGCTTGGCCCTTTTCTGTCTTCGTCCTTAAAACGGACAGTCAGTGAAACTGAGGGCTGCAGAATTGATGACAACTCATAAATGAGAAAATTCTGAGCCCTGGAAACGAAGCACACGTGGATCATTTCTGAAACAATATAACTCGATTTTTAACAGCTTTCGTGGTGAAGGGAATGAAATTGGGAAAGGAAAGCAGATGGTTGTGCGGTGGTTTATGCCACGTTGCTGCTAGAAGAACTAAAAGCTGGGAACTGCATATTGTACTTTCAATTAAATTAACTAAATACACTAGACTACATAGTGGGATCCCCCATAGATTTAGCCATTAAAATGCGAACCAACTCCTGGGTTCTGCAAAAGTTTACTCAGTGCATAACTGCGGAAGTCAAGGGGTGACATCCTGCCTCTATTAAAGCCAGTGCGAATTTCGCCGTTGACTTTTAAACAGGGCCAAGATTTCACCCAGGACGTCTACTCATCCGTACAAAGCACGTGGCAGGATGGGGCCATAAGGCTTCCTGGCGATCCCTACCTACGGGTCCATGTTCTTCTCTGCCCTGTTGTATCGTGGGCCTTTCAGCAAAATACTCCCACTTTGGTACCAAGGAACGGATTGTTGTGGGGAGGAGGGGAACGGTCAGGGGCTTTTCAAAGTCTTTACAGCTACAATTTCCAGAAAACTGTGGGCCACATCTTGGAGCCCAGTTGAGAACCTAAATAGAGACTGTACGATCCAACCACAGGCTTTAGCTTTCTGGATAAATGATATAGGCGATCTAATCATATAATGCTCTGGAGCACAGGGCAATGGTATGAAAAGGGAAAAGGAAACGTTATTTAAAGTGTGTTTGTATACAGCTTCCCTGGACTGACATTCTCTTTCCCTGCAATGAGTATGACCCGTTAGTAGTTTAGGTTAATATTAGCAGGTCTGGGAAAAGAGAGACGATTTGATCTAATTTGCTGGGAACCATCTCCAGGCCTGATCGAAAACCCACTGAAGTCAATGGAAAGGGGTTCTTTTCATTGGCTTCAAGGAGCTCTGGCTTTAGAACAGGGGTTCTCAAACTGGGGGTCGGGACCCCTCAGGGGGCCGAGGTTATTACCTGGGGAGTCAGGGGCTGTCAGCCTCCACCTCAAACCCCGATTTGCCTCCAGCATTTATAATGGTGTTCAATATATTAAAAAGTGTTTTTAATTTATAAGGGGGGTCGCACTCAGAGGCTTGGGATGTGAAAGGGGTCACCAGTACAAAAGTTTGAGAACCACTGAATGTCCCTGAAATCCCAGGGCCCAATTCTGCACTGCTTGCACTCCCATTTAACCAGCGGCGTTTGGGGTGAGCTGGAAATGCAGGAAGGGGCCCAGTATGGTATTGGTGACTTCCCCCAGCCTGTGGTTACCTATTTTATACATCTCTAACTTCTGTCACTTGAGTCTTCTCTTCTTTCCTCACCTTTCTAGAGCAGTGGCTCTCAAACGTTCCAGTCTACAGTACCCCTTTCCCGAGTCTTTGTACCCCTAAGTTACACCTCACTTAGACTATTTCCTTACAAAATCAGGCATAAAAATACAAAAGTGGTACAGCTCATTATTACTGAAAAGTTGCTTACTTTCTCATTTTTACCATCTAATTATAATACACATCAATTGGAATATAAATATTGTACTTACATTTCAGTGCGTAGTATACAGAGCATTGTCTGTATGAAATTTTAGTTGTACTGACTTCCCTAGTACTTTTTATGTAACCTGTTGTAAAACTAGGCAAATATTTAGATGAGTTGAGGTATCCCCTGGAAGACCTCTGCCTACCCCTAGTTTAAGAACCACTGTTCTAGGGGGTTAAATGTTGCAGTACACGTGGGAGGTGATGTAAAGTAAATCTAACCTGGTGTATGTAGAAGCATATGGACAATCCCACCACTACCGCCAACTCTGTAACTCTATATGAACCAAGCATTGGCTTAATCTACAGTAAATGTAATAAGTGGAGCCCTGTGGGGCATTTGCCCGTACAGAGCCAGCAGGGGAACATATGGGCATAGCATAGGGTTGATAGGATTGGGGATAAAAAAAATCAGCTAATTTCATTGGCAGGTAAAGTGAAAGGCAATGCAGCAACACCGCGTTGGAAAGAAAGTCACGGAACAGCTGGCAACTGGATCTGTGGGCTAGTCTTGTGGGAGTGCGGTGAAGGGGGAAAGAACAGGCATATCCCGCCGGTTTCTTTGCTCCAGACGTTACTGCTGATGTTCAGAAAGGAAGCGGGGTTTCATCTCTCTTTCTGATTGGCTACACTCTTTCCCGTTGCCATATTCTAATACTTTGCACCTGGCGCCATGCAGCCTCGAATCTGATAGTCCTACAGACCTTGTCAGCCTCATAACAGCCCTAGACTAGAGAAGTATTAGCCTATATTACAGACGGGGGAAACAGGGGCTGGAGAGGATAAATATCACGTAAGGAATCAGTGACAACAGGCTTCCTAACTCACTTCCCAGCCTGTAAACTAAACCAGGGCTTCCTTCCTCCTGGACATGGTTCCGAGGGGTGCCCATTTATTGCAGTATGGAGCCCGATCCTGCAGCCCTTCAATAAAATAAGTAGGATTGTTCGGCAGGATAAAGATGGCAGGATCAGATCCGGGGAAGATGCCTTCACTTCCTGAATTCCGGGCCCTTCTAGAAGAGTGTGAGATGGAGGAGTTCCCTAGCGGAAGCAGAAGGGTGTGAGCCTTTCAAATCAGCGTCTCCTCCCGCTGCATGGGATCCTGCCTCGAATGTTTCCTCCAGTTTGTAGATTCAGTTCGGTATATACAGGTTGGCGCAAAGAGGGTTCAATTCTAGATATCTTTGGTCATGTAGCTGCACCATACGTCCTCCCCACCACACCATCCAATCTGTTTAAAGTGAAGTCACCACGTCAAGGAGCAAACGAACCATCTTAATGGTCATGGTCGGGATCCAAAAAAACTGTCACTATCCCATCAGGGATGGGCCTAGGACTAGTGCTCTTTATAAGTGCTGCGTTTGATTAAAAGCTTTCCCTTTCAGTTTGATCTAGTGTACAGCCCCTCGCTTAAAAACTCCTACTTGACCTCATCAACAAGATCAAGAGAACTCACACCCTAAAACTGTATTTTTCCCTTCTGTGGATTGTATGTGTGTTTTAGAGCGACCTGCTTCTTAAGCGTGACACTGTCACTGCTCCTATATATGTTTCTTCAAAGATGCCGCTGATCTTGTAAATCTAGGTTTCACAGCTCTGGTTCCGTTTAACAACTAAATCTCATGGAAGAAACAGAGTGTGCACCTTCTAAAAGTCTTGAGTGCCAGTAAGTATTTTTCAAAACAGAGTTTATTGAATAGAAGAACATTCTTCTTCCTATGTCGACACTTATTCTTACACAGCCCTTGTCACCCCTACAACTCAAAGGGCTTTACAAAGGAGATATCATTGTATTAATTTTTACAGAGGGGGAAACTGAGGGACAGAGATGGAATAGAACCCCAAGTCCCACACCTTATAGCCACACCGCCTCCCACTGTTCCTATTGATTTCCGGGGAAGAGGTACTGGCTTTTACAAGGAGAGAAATGTATTTGCTGTTGATTCAGTTGAGTTACTACTATCTATCTACTACCTATTTACGGGGTGCAACCTGATGAACTAGCTGTAAAGCCTATTCTAAATGACTTGTTCATTGTATTTTTTTATGAAATTATCCTGATATTTGGATGTACATTGACAAGTATCTCTAATAACATGGGGGATGCTTATTGAGGAAAATATTGTTTCAGGTTGGATGATGGCATTCTGCTGTGGAACATTTTATAGGCCGGGATATATGAAATCATACTACACCTTTGCCTCTACGAGAGCCCGATCCCACTCCGATCCACCTCGGTGAGAGTACCTCGTTGCTTTGGGAGCTACATCCAACCAGTCACTGTGCTGTAGACCAGTTCTTTCCTTCTGAAGAAAAGTAACAGTGCTATGAACAAATTCCATTGTACTGGAACCCAGCTCATAAAAAATTAAACTGTTCCCACAAGGCAAGCCAATTAAAGCAAGTAGCCTGGTCGCTTCCTGATAAGCGTGGGCCTACTTCATTGAGAGAGAGACAAGGAAGGGAGCCAGAATGGGAATTCTAAGTTGAGGACCTTTACACTGCATTATTCTACATCACTCTTCCTAGTGTGCTATCGGGACTCCGTCCCCCAAGCAAGAAGGAACATGGTATGCAACATTTCCGTTTGCCCCCCAACTGTCTCCTCCTTTGCTCCACCTGTTAGTCTTATGGAAAGGCCCTCTGGGTAGAAGCGAGCGATCAGCGAGACAGCCGTGTAGATTTAGTAGCTTCTGGCCTCTGCTGAATCTCTGCATCTGTCAGGGTGCTAATTGTTGCCTTTAATAGAGACAAAGAACAGTTCCTAATGGTGCTCCCTCTAATTCTCACCTGCTCCTGCGCTTCCTGCAGCACCACTATCTCACCAGAACAGTGCTAATTGGGAAAGCCACTCTGCTGACTGCGCCTCCCCGCAGATGGAGGGAAAGCAGCTAAGTAGTGTCAACTGAAAACGCATCGGGGTTGGGATAACAGGATAAATGGGGAACACATGGCAGATTAATACTGGAATTAACAAGAGTCTTCTCTGGAGGCGTTCAAAAGAGCTACTGAGGTGGCTGTCCTGTACCGGAGTCCAAAGAGGTGGTAGAGGGCTGGTTTTTTTAAAGAGGTGCTGAGCAGCCACAACTCAGACCGGCTTTAAAGGGATCGCTGACATGTCAGGCTCCTACTTTTTGCTTGGAGGCTCTTCCAATATCGTATCTTCTCTTATAACCCGGTACCGAGCTAGACAGCTTTGGACGACCACATAGTAATACTGTCTACCTCCTTTAAAATGACGGCTGGGAACTGGTTGTTTGCTGAAATGAAGGCAGCAGCTTGGGGCCCGATCCCTCCCTCCACTGGATGGGAGTGTAGCTTGCGAGATAGCTGCGGGATCAGGCCGTTCCTGAGAGCGGTGCCCCTGGGACAGAAGGGTGATCTGATTCCTTCCCCCAAAGAAAAGAGCCACTGCCAGGAAAGGGAACGCGAATAAGGACCTTCCTTCGCCATGGCTTACTTTCAGTGTTTGGCGTTTGCAATACCTTGCTAAACTCGCAGGTCTAAAGCAATGATCAGACGACTCCCCAAACCCTGCGAAGTGTAAACTCAAATATATTGCATGGGCTAATTCTTGAGGGCCAGCATCATCGGTGCAGATGGCGGCCAAGAGAGCTCAGAAAATAGAAATTCACCAGGGTTCACACCAGCTACCCTCTGATAAATGGGGGAGAGGAAGAGGGGAAATCTTGCCTGGTAAGGGCAGCTAACACCTTGATAACCGCCTAGAAATGCTGTAGTGGGAAAACCCAGGGGCTACGTATTCTTTCTACTAAAGGACTGAACGATATTTGTTCTAGAAACTAATTCCATATTTTCCATACTGAGTGCCAGCAAACGAATCACTGGGTTAACTCCTGGCCCCACGGAAGTCAGTGGGGCCAGGATTTCACTCATTGGATCCTGTATTCCGTATACAGCAGTCTGCAGCTTCATGGACTACATAAAGTGTGACGAATGGAAGTAGCTTTGGGCTATGTGATTGAGCCCCTACGCTGGAGACGCACTCACCTGTCTCTGTTCAGGTGTGTTACACCGCGTTTGTGCACAGGGAAAAGAGAACCTTTGGTTCTATCATCACTCCACGGTGGAGATGTCACACCAAATGGCTTTATAGCTGATGTTTTCTTCCGAACCCTTTTCTGCTGGCGCGACTAGCCCCTTAAGGATCAGTTCCTTTCTGCTGCCGCTCTGAGAAGTTTGGTGCTTAAATAGCTCGCAGGGTTACTCGTTTTAACTCTGAAGACGGTGGTGGGGCGAAAAGTCGAAAAACTAAACTTATTTTTAAACAAAACAACAACTAGCTTTTGGGGGGAGGGCTGTTCGATTTGATTTCCCCCTTTTCAAACAATGAAAGAAGAATACACGTGCAGCATTTAAAAATAAATGCCTAAGGGCGTGGGCTATTTAAGGAAAATCCTTCCTAAACCCTGTCCTGAGAAGAGAACAGAGAAAACTCCTTTCTCTGGTACGAGTAGTGGGATGGGAGAAGGTGCCCGCATTCTAACCCAGGTGGGTGAGTGAGGCGGGGTACAAGGCGCGTGTGTGTCGCTAACACTCACTATTTATTCTTCCCCGTATCTAATGGGCACCTTTTAGTCTTGCACACAGGAAATCCCAACGGATGCGCTTATCACCTTCTTTAATCAGAGCGCCACATTAACATACGAAAGAGCCCCTGGTTGCACTCGTATAGGAAGCAACCCAATTGTGTGTGTGTGTGTGCGCTCTGGGGTGGGGGTGGGGGTATATCTCGGGGCATCTTGCGAACTGCTTGCCTCCAGAGACTCTTAGGGGGACTTGGGAAATACTATGTGACGAGAGATTGGCTTCTCCAGGCCAGTTTGTGTTTGAGATTGTATCTGCTGTTCCGAGTAATCCTGGTCAGAGTAATAATTAGCACAGGAAAGAGCGATCGCCAGTAGCAATTGCTAATATTGTCTGTCTGCCTCTCACGTTCCCGGAGCCCCGGTTGGACCTTAATCGTCTTCTTTTGCTATACCAGTTTTTCCACTACCAAATAAAACGCTCTGCCAGCCGCTGGACGCAGTGGGAATTTAGCCACGGTCTCCAATGGGGAGCAGGATCTGGCCCCTCGCTTTATAATTGTAGGGGTAGAAACTAGCTTAACGCAATGCAACCAGTTCCTAGCATGGGGTTTAAAAGCGATATCTGCGCGCAGGAAAGGGCAGCGAGTTGCTCACATTGTCCAGTGAGTGCGATCCTTCACGTGGCGTTTGTGTTGCAAGGTTTTCCTTGAAAAGGTGATAACATTAATAGAGAAGTTTAAAACTCTCTCTCTTTCTCCGTCCCCATTAACAGCCATGAAATCTGTAAAGCTGCCTGGATTTATTGGAGTAGGAGAATTTTAGCCCATCAAATGAGTTTACGTCTCTCGTCTCTGCCCCACAGATTTGTTTTTAGTCCCATTCCTCCTTGAAAGGGGTTTATCTGGAAAAGCAAATTCGGAAAATTCCAGTATTTTTTAGCTATCCTGAGTGAGGGGATCGAGTTGCGTATCAAAGTAGCCCGAAAAGACCTGCTGGCGAGTAATTCAGCACGTTTCTCGGGCTCTGGGCTCTTCCTCAGAGAGACACCCAGCCTCATTTCCCCACACCGAAAGAGTTAATGTGGAGTTCCTCTGGCAACTTCGCAAGGCTGATTCGCTTTCTAGCAATGCTAGATCTCTGTGTAGCCTATCATTTATCAGCTTAAACCCCGCTCCTTGGCTCGTGCTTCAGCTTAATTTAAGCCCGTACTTCCATGTTTTTAGGATCCGGGCCTAAGTAAGGATGGCTTAGGCTACTAGGTGCCCAAAATGTTTAACGTGCATTAAAGGGGGGATACTATTAATGGCTGTTACTGATCGGTAGAAGTGCTGCGATCTGCCTATAGGAAGTAAGAAAAATTAGCCCTGCCCGTGGGATTTCAAAAAGGGCTGATCTGTAGTGGAACTCAGCCGCAGGGCCCCCAACCGACTGAAATGCCCGGCGTGGAAGGAGCCTTCCCCTGGGTCTAATACCTCGAAAGCTGCAAGTTTCTCACGCTAGCTGAAACTGAGATCCCCACGCACACGCCGAAATCTGCTTTGAGTATTGCTTCAAAATAGTCACGTCTTGAATAAAAATGCTCCAAAGAACCGAATTCACTTCCATTCCCTGGCAGGTTTTGTGGGCACAAAAACGCCTGCTGGGATATCTTGGAGTCGACACCAGGAGTTTTTATGTAATTTTTTTTAAATGGCTCCGGAAAAGAGACAGGACTTGCCGGCCAGATGCTGTGCACTTTAGGGTTAAAGTCCCTTGAAGTTTTGCCTAAATAAAAAGCTCAGGATCGGGATCCACTGAAGTATTTGCACAAGTCGAAGCAAGAAACTGAGATGGGGCGTGTGCAAAAATACTATTGCTAAAGAATCTCTCTACACTATTCAATAGAAAAGCGTGTTACTGTGGGGGAAGTGCAGTAACATCTAGAAAGTTAAGCGAAGTACTGTAGTAATAAACACGAAGGAAGAGTGAAATGGGAAAATGAGGGCCCGATCCCGCTCCTGTGGAAACAGATGGGATTGCTGCCATTTCTTTCAGCGGGAGTAGAATCGAGCCCAGGAGGTGGTGTCAGATGTTAAGTATATTAACAACCAAAGCAAAATTGCTTATTTGAAAAGTGCATTTGCCTCTTTTTTTTTTTTTTTTTTTTTTTTGCTAAGAAGGGGAGTTCATTTTTTTAAAAGTGAAGAAATAAGGCGTCTTTTTCAGTGCAAACCATCTCCACATACCTGCTCTTTAAATCAATTACATAATTTGCTTTTTTAGAGCTGGAGGTTTAAAGCGCACGAGAACTAAAATTTTGCTTTAATATATTGTTGTGTCTGAATATCTCAGTACAGCATTGTTTAAATAGGCAAATACATAGATACACAATGAAGTAGAAATTATTTCATTTTCATTTTTGTCTAAAGTCTCATATTCTGAACTATTTAAACACGCAACACCAACCTGCGTTTAATATTTCCTTCTCATAAGCAATTCCTTATTTTTGCTGGATGCTGAGTTTTGTTTAAGAAAATCTTAAAAGTTTGGACCTCATAAACTAGGTTAATTGATCATTAATCTTGCCACTTAGAGAACTGATGGGAAAACAGTTTCAATTGCAGCCTTGTAAGACCGTTAGGAAAAAAGGCTGGAAGTATTATCTTTAAAATATTCTAAATCCTTTTCGATCTGTTTTTGGTCTATTTAACCATGATGCCATATTAATATTTTTGAAAGTAAATGTGTCTTGTTCTTCTTACTCCGGGCTTCAGCCACTAGACTTCCCAAAATATAAATGGATGGAAAAAAGCAATTTTACTTAAAATGTTTTTTATTTAAAATCTCAACCATGGATCACTCATTTTGTTTTTGCAACCAAACAAGTAATAAATATTATTTAGCAACTTTTTTTTACAAAAATAAACAGATGATAAAATCTCTGCAAGGGGCAGTAATAGGAAAAATTGTTATTTCAGAAACAAGCCCAAGTTCTCAGTATTGCAACACAGGCAGTGTGGAGTTCCTACATAGAAAGCACATTAAAGAGTTTTGTAACTTTTTGTTAATGATGGCAGAAAAGAAAATCGTGTTATACACTAAAACAAAACAAAAAATCCTTTACCATTCATAAGGTTTCCAGTACAAGTGCACAAACAGAAAGCTCAAGCATAACGGACTTACATCATCATTGGACAGTATATTTACAAATCCAAACCCCAGAAAACTTTGCAGGCTACATTTACATCAAAAGCCTTCATTCTTGCAAATTATGTTGGTAGGAAGTGACCAGCCGGGTGCTCAGAATAATCACTTTGCATGTCTTATGATATGAACCAGAAAAATGTTGAAAGGGAATATGTAAAAATAATAGAGAAAAACAAACAAAAAACCCTATGCAATTTTGGTTACTTCACTTGAGGAGAAGAATCTATAGGTATTTTCACCTCCTATCAAAGTTAAAAAAGATGCACATATATTTATTTAAAAAATGCTCTGAGGGTTTACACAATTGCTATTGAGATTGGACAAAACATCAAGTACTGTACGTAACGCTGGCCTCCTTTCTCCTTTCCCTGCTGGAAATGATGGAGGAGAGAGGATCAGTTCTGCGTGGAGTCGTTTGCAGGAAGAGGAATTGGTTTTTGTTCATCTTTCTCACCGATGGGCTTCAGTGATTGAGTGTCCTCAGTCTATCAGTATGGAACATGCCTGAAGGTGCCCCGGGTGGCCTGGGGACAAACCTGTAGTGAGGGGTGGGAGTGGGGAGGGTGTGTTTAAAAAACTTGGATGAGACCGGTATGTCCTTGTAAGTCCTTATATGTGCCTGTGCTTTAGAGGGAGGCCCCCACAGAGTCTGTGTCTCAAAAATGTGCCCGCGTTTCCTCGGGGCTAGAAACTGGAGTCTCTCTCCCCACTCCCCACCTTGTTTCGGCAGATTCTGCCCCCCTCCCCTGCCCCACTGGAGGCGGGTCTCCCGGGGGTTCATTTGGTGTCGGTGGTTAATCTGGGCAGGCTGGCTGTGCTCATGCTGGAGACGTGGTGGTGAGGCGGTGCGGGCACCTGGCACATACTGCACGGGCAGGGCATTCCTCCCCAGTGCTGGAAGCTGCTGCCCAGCGGGGCCGAGGCGGCGGCGGCCGAAGGCGACTTGAGGAGCCCATGCGGGGGTCGGATGGAGCTGACTGCGGAGAGGCCGGATCCGGGCAAGGATGCGCTGGAGACGGCAGCGGGGGGCAGGATGGGGGGGGGCCCGGGGGGGGGGGGGGGGATGCCCGGGGTGACCCGGGAGCGGGGCGGAGTGGGCGGCCATGCCCCCCGGGCAGGCGGAGGGGTGGAAGCCGGCGTGATGGCCGCCGTAGATCTCGCTGACCAGGCGCTTCATCTCCTCTAGCGAGTTGGTGAGCATGAGGATGTAGTTGCGCGCCAGCAGCAGCGTGGCGATCTTGGAGAGCTTGCGCACCGAGGGCCCGTGCGCGTAGGGCATCACTTCCCGCAGCCCGTCCATGGCGATGTTCAGGTCGTGCATCCGCTTGCGCTCCCGGCTGTTGATCTTCAGCCGCAGCTGCTGCAACTCGGGCTCAGTCATCTGCTTCTTGTCCTTCTTGGAGGAGGAAGAAGAGGAGGACGACGAGGAGGACGAGGAAGACTTGAAGCCCAGCTTGTCCACCACCACCACCCCGGCCGCGCTCATGGCGCTGCGCAGCTCGGCGCTCAGCTCTGGAGGGGAGTCGCTCTGGGTGGAGCTGGACACTGTGCCCCCCGAGAAGCCCCCGCTGCTGCCTTTATTCCTGGCAGAGAGGAAGAGGTCATCAGGCTCCGGAGAGGAAGGTCTGCTGGATACCAGGCTAGCGTCGGAGTCCATGTCCCCGGCGAGGGGAGAGCGCCGCGCACCAGGCTGCCTGCGAGGAGGAGAAACCAGAGAGCGACCCCAAATCAACGGGACAAGAAACTGCGCGGCAGCCTCAACTTCACCTAGCTAATGCTCCAGGCAGCTCCCAGCTCCTAGCCACCCCAGGCCACTGCTCAGCCTCTTCCTCCCAATTCCCGGCCGTGTCTCCGAGATCCTTCATGTGCGACCTTCCCAGCAGGATCCGAGACCCTCCATTCCCCTCTCCCTCCCTCCCAAGTTCAGCAGCAACGAACTCCCAAATCCGATATAGTCTCCCGGGCTACTTTCCAACTCCCGCGCCAGAAGCAAACGCGTCGTTACACCCTGTCTCCCAGGATACTTCCCAACCTTGCTTCACCTCCTCCCCTAGCCCCCCTTGCCCCACCTCCCGCGCCAGGATGCTCACTGGAGAATTGTCACCGGGATACCTTCCAGTTACTCCCCACCATCCGCCAGCAAAACCCTGGATCTCCACCCTGCTCCTCACCCCGCCAAACAGCGAGATCTTTTAATATATGAATCTTGCACGACTGGTTTCCGAAGGGTCACAAATTGCGCCCCAGAACGGGACAAACCGCTACAAAAGGAGGCGGAATCCCGGTTAAGTGACTGGAGTCGTGATGGGGGGAGGGAGGGGGAAATTCGGGGACGACTGAGGGAAAATGAATCATTTTCCCGGCGAGACCTTCCTAACCAGATCAGTATTTGTTTAGACACTTAACTCCCCCCCTCCCCGCCTTCCCCCGCATCTGTCACCTCGGCGCCCGCGAGGAGCCTAAAGCGGTGAGAATCGGAGACAGAACCGGCAGGGCGCACAGTTCCCTTTGGAGGAGGGGGGGGGCTGTCTATCCCCATATATTTATTTGGGGATAGTGGGTGAGGGCTACTGTGGAGGCTGTCGGACGCCTCCCTTATAAAGTTAGCTACCGCAGCCCCACAGGAGCCAGGGAGTGAATTTGTTTGGGAACTTACTGTTTGCAGAGTGATCCCTTTGGCAGTACGGACCCGCTCCAGCGCCGCTGGTGGTTGTCACAGATCACAATAATAATAAGCACCTTTTGGCGACTCGATGGTGTTTTTATAGGCACATCGGCAAGCAGCGCCGGGTAAGAACAATGTTATTGTCCTGGAGGGGCCGCTGCACCAATAAGCAAAGTGCTGCCAGGGGGCTGGGAAACTGATGTCATTCCGGCTAATTCCGCTCAATGAAACTGACTAAGACACGCTCCTTTGCAGCGCCAGCCAATGGCGTTTGCTAGGAGGAGAGACCCAGAGAGACAGGAGGGAGAAAGAGAGAGACCTTTGTCAAATCTATAATAAAATGTAACAATGCCAGCGTTAGGAACAGCTGTTGGGGGGAAAAAATAGACCAAACAAACCTTAGTCCCAGCATAACAATAACATTTTGAAAGGAATGGCCCTAAACTCCTAAAGCACTCCTCCGGGCTCTGCCGCTTGAGAGTTTTAATAGGTTTCACAAACACATCGGTATTTCTCTCCTACCCCCCCCCCCCAATGTAAACACTCACCAGGCACAATGCAACCCTTCCCACACTTACTTAACCACTTATCTCTGGTCTGGGCAATCTCCCATTGCACCCCGGACACACATATTTCAGGGCAATGAAACACATATAGTGCAGGGGGGAATTCATAGAAATCTAAAACCATTCTTAACGACCCCCGCCCTGCACTCCTCGGGGGGATGGCTGACGAAGGAAAGGTGATTTAGTCTTTTCTCCGCTTACTTCAGTAAAGAAAAAGAAAAGTTTTTGTGTCAAAGGGTTTACAAAGGAACAGATGTGACTAAAACACTGCGATCGGACAGCGAAGTTAGCAGGAGTCACCACGTCAATAGCTCAACAGAGTCCGATATTTCTGTTTTAAAATATGTCCTTCTTTCAAACCCCGCTCACAAGAGCAACCGTTTGCCACGATAAGGCTTTTGTGTTGCCCTAAAATGCACCTGTCCTTATTTACAGGGTATTTTTGTTAGCTCTCTCTTAAAATAACATGCCCACAATATCGTTTCAAGATAGCGCCTCCTCAAAACCGATCACTTATTTTAAGTAATGACACAGTTTGGGAAGCAAGGGAGCTCTGCTTCCTAACTAGAAACTTTAATAATTTCTGTGCACCTGCCACAACTTTAGAAAAAACATTAACCTATCAAGTAATGTCTGGTGTTTCTTCACATCTAGAGGCTGGCCCTTCCTTTGCATGAGTTTAATTCCTGGGTTTAGCTTTTCCTCTCGTTTGTATATATCCTTGTCCCCTCTTTCCCCACAGCCTTGCTGCCTTTGTTGTATTATTTTTATACCCGGGTGTTTCCCAGCTGGCTCGGCAAGCCTCAGTCATCCGTTAAATGTGTCTTTAAAACGTTAAGAAGTGAAGCGTGGAAATGTGTTTCTTAACGGTTATGAGGATGATCCATAACAGTTCAATTAGCAAAATCTGTCGCAGGGAGCCCCCGCCTCGCCGCTTGTGTCTGTCCGGCTCGCTGGGTCTGTATCTGCTGCGTGTGTCCCAGGAGCGTGCCCGTGCCTGGGTTTGTAGCAGAGGGAGTGGACAGGCGTCTAGGAGTTTGCTGCTGGGGATATGGGTGTGATGGCATTACCTGGCGTGGCGGGCACGAGTGCTGAGCGTCAGGCAGGGGTGCGTGTCTGAACTGGCCTGGGGGTGGGGTGGGGAGCTGTGTGCGTAGGTTTAGGGGCATGATTGTTGGGTGTCGACACCAGCCAGTGCGGCGCGCGAACGTGTCTGTGTGCCCGTGTCTCTGCCAGTGAGGACATGGGGGAAGGAGAGGGGGCACTGGCCAGACGGGGCAGAAGGAGAGAGGGGGGATCGCGCTGAGCTCCACAGGGCAGCCGCTGTAGGGAAGGCTGGACAAATATGCAAACGTTGCATTTCAGGATGAGAAAGTAATTCAATTAATCAGCAACAACAACCCTGCCCTGCCCTTTGACGGACCACTCGATTACTCGTATTGTTAGAGTCCCATCAAACAGGGCAACATCTAGTCAAATCAATTCAGCTAAGTAGCATTTCACCGTCGGGCAGACCCTGGCAAGCGGGTAGCCAGAGACAGAATGAGCGACACTGGGAACGGGCACTGCAGACCAGAGGTTTTCGAAGTATTTCTCTGTCTAGATTCACATAACGGCTGGATCCGATCCCCAGTGACACAGAAGGAGATGCAGCCAACTTGAAGTCTGTGTCTTCCAGGGAAGAAATGAAAGAATCATTCTCTTCCTTGTCCCTTTCAGTCTCTGAAAGCTGCTTGAATATTGAATATATTCATTAATAAATTTGTCGATATAACGGGACACGTCCCAGGCGGATTTTAGGCTGCCGGCTCTAGTAGATAAGCCTGGGTAACCCAAACTAATTACATTTTCCACTAATCCGGGTTTAATATCAACACCTGCCACCTAGTGGCTCCCCGATAAAAGCTCCAGAACTTCTCCCAAACTTTGCCCCGATGAGCTGGTTACTGCCCTGGTGAAATATGTAATTTAGGGTTCGAAAAAAAGTCCTGTTTCATTCTTTCCCTTTCTCTTCTCCCTTTCAGTCCTTCTCTTTTAACTCCCCTTCTTCCCTTTCGGTCTCTAAAGCATTTACTTAACACTCATTTTGAAATGACGTGCAATAAGTTTTCGTTCTCCAGAAGCAGCCCAAACTTTTTAGTGGAGTTTCTCTGTACAAAGCAACGTGAGTCCACGATGCAGCTTGGGGGGAGGGGGCTTTGCTCTGTTTGCTATTCGCGCCGGAGAAGCGGGTCAAGCTGCAGCCTCAAGTTGGCTGCTATGAACCGGAGACAAGCGATTGGCCGGTTTGATTGAGGCAGGATGAAAGTCACTCCGAGTGCGTTGGGAGGGATCTGTGTGACTCCGAACGCGTGCGTGGGATTCTTTGATTGTGCCTCCGTGCCATTCCCTGGGCTGTGAATGCGCTTGTGGGGCTCGCAGTGTGTGGGCGAGAGGGTTTGTGAGTGTGTTTGGAAAAGGTGGCAAGGAGAGATTCATGTTTGACAAGGAAATGGCAGTCCGCCCCGGGATAGGCCATGAACGCCAAGCGCCAGTGATGGGGCAGTGGGTGGCACACGAAAACATACCTTCTATTATCAGTGTTCGTGTCAATGTCAATAATCCCGAAGCCTGTGCAGATTTTTTTGTAACCCACAAACACAAGATGATTGAGCCCAATGTTTTTTTTTTTTTTTTTTTTTTTTTGGCTGGTGCCACTGAGCCAGCACTGTGGAGGCTATTACACTCGAGCAGGAGAGATGGCACAAATCCAGTCGATGCAGAACATTACACCAATATTTCGTTTCAGGCGGCAAAGCACCAGAGGAATGACGTGTGTTTTTAAAATACACTTAGAACCTTAGGTAACATGTTTCCGAAGGCTGATTTTTGAAGCTGGAAAAAAAAATCCGGTAAATTTCCGGTTTGAGCTTTCATATCCCAACACTTCAGCACCTGGGCTTTTCTCAGACTCCTTTTCTTCTTCCTGTATTATAGCGTGGTTTTAAAATTGGCTGTACAGTCTCGATCCTGCACTTCATACTCAGTCAAAATTCCCATTGATTCCCATTCAGAATTTTCCCTCAGCAAAAATCTGGTCCACACACGACATAGCAGGTGTACATCATGGTACACAAAATGATCAGTTAACCCCCCAATTCCTATCACTATTCATTATTATTATTATTTGCAATGGACTAGGAGGACCCCGTTGTGCTAGGCGCTGTACAGATATCTTTGTATTCTGAATTGTACCGGTATGGAGATCTCTGTCTAGGTGATCTAAAAATCCTTTGATGAAAGAATGGTACCACACTATGTCTGACAAACAGACAGTGCCGGCTTGCATTATTTGTAATTAACATACTGAAGAACGGGTTGATGGGGTGACCTGGATGGTTTCTTTGGAGAGCCACGGCAGTTTGGGAGGGACTCGGAATTCTCTCCGAGCGCGGTGTTGCCATGTTTAAGGGAGAGTTCACCCCACCCTGGACCTTAAATGTTCAGTGAAAATGTCTTAATGATTCGGCGGGGCTTGCAGGGATTCGGATTTTACAGGTGATCTACGCGTTGGCTTTGTCTTTCTATTAGTTAAACTCCCAATCGGAAGAGAACCCCTTTAGTGTGGCTAGAAGGCTTGTAACTTGGGAACCAAACTCCCCGCTCCTGCAGGTAAGGTCCAAAGCCTTGTCCCTGCAGTCTAGCTCCCGATTTGTTCCCACTCACATAGTCAGCTGTCATTTTACTGTTTCCATTGCAAACAATGCTCACGGCAAAACCCATCACAGCCCGAAGCTGCTGCATCCAGATCACAAGTAGAAGAGCTATGCTAAATAAATGAATCCCACACTTAATGTTACTTTGCCGAGGTCCCTCAATTCGCAGCGGTTTGCCACGTGGGCTTCTTAGCAGGTTGAGATCAGTGTAGACAAAGGAGGCCAGCCAAGAGGCGCTGAGTGAGAAAGCTCCCACCATCCTCCGGCTTCTCTGGAGTGTTACTTTTTAACAAATATTTCTCTGGGGACCTGACCGCGCTGGGCTGAGAGCACCGGCTGCTCGGGCCAAGCGGGAAGTTGAGAGAAGCAGGATAAATGACTTCAGGGCTGCTGCTGAGGGGAGAACTCGCACTGCGTGAGGCCTAAGCGCTGAGCTTCAGGCAGAGAGGCCGACTGATCACGAGAAGGAAGTGCCGACAAGCAGAGCTGATGCGCACCTGCAGCCCAGCTCACCTACGCAATGGATTCAATGGAGCTAGAGTGTAGGGCCTCCAATCATTTGCTGGACCTTTTACTAGGTCGGTTCACAACATACTGGTCTAATCTGCTTTTTAAAATATCCGGCACACCGATCCGAATTGTTGCATCCACGCTGGGGCGCGTCCTTCCCTTCGAACCGTTCGCAGGGAGTTCTCAAGAGACGGGAACATTGCTGCGCTTGGAGGGATTGGGGCGAGAAACCAGGCACCTCCAGCGAGGGGCTCTGAGAGTGGCTAACGCCAGCTGCTTTCTAAAGCGGTGCGGTTGGACTGTCCCGAGTAACCACTCATACACAAACTCCCGGAATGTAAAACAGGAAAGGATTCGATTTCGGACCCAGATCTGCGGGCTGAAAATAAAAGGGCCCGTTGTCCTGGCTTCGCAGAACAGATCTGCAGCGAGAGAAACAAATTCCCCGCCAATCCACGCGCTGGCTGTTTGTCAGTAACAGAAAACCGATCACAATACCCCGGGGCAGCTTCCTGGCGAATTAGGACGGTCTCTGTCAAGAATACTGGGACATTTCACTTTCACGATCGATGAAGTATCATTTCACTGCAGTAACCTAATGCTGCAGTATCGTTTCACTGTCTAGGAAAAGTGAAAATACATGCTACGATTCACTAAGCCTTGAACAATTAAACTATCTATGCGGAGAACAATTTTGTGGGAATCAGACAACGCTCAGTATCAGCAGTCATTCCCCCCAAATGCAAAGCCTCCACAAACCCGGAAAGCCAAAACCCGATTTTCATCTTAACTGACAGAAATAGAAAACAGTGTTTCTTCCCCGGGCATCGAGAAAGATCTAAGGAGGAATGAGTGGTGGGGATTGAAAACTTTCTTCTGGAAAACCTGACGGTGCAGCCGCAGGAATACCTCGCCTTCGGTTAGAAAACGCTGTCAGCACTGGAAACTGTTGGAACATTTGCCTGGAGTTCTGTACAGTGTAGGAGCAATGTTTTTTCCACTGGCATTTGAACTCTTATGTGAGAAGAGATAATTTCATAGCGTTCGAGTTGTGGGGCAGGTTTGTTAGAAAAAGCAGAGTTTAGCCAAACTGAAGGAGATCATCTAATGCAAGAAGGAATAAGAAGATTGAATCTGATTCCCCACTGGTGAAATATTCTCTGCTGCTTCCAATTTGCTTTTACTTTGTGGCAAATAAAACATGCAGGAAACTACTGTGTGTTTTGTGTTTTTCTGTTAACCAATTCATATAATCTGCCCTGTTCAAATCCCTGGGCTCAGTCCTGTCCTCACCGAAGCAAAATTCACATAATCTTCCTTGTGAGCAAGATTAGCACTCTAGAAATTTAACTGACTAATTTATCTTCTAGTTCAATGGGGCCCGATGTTGCAAACTCCTCCTCCTTGGAGTGGTTCCACTGAAGTCAGTAAAAGGGTTCCTGGAGGAGCCATTCACCCCAAGTTGGTTTTGACAATAAAATGTGGAACTGAGCATACTTTATTGCTTACCAATTAGGGCTGTCAAGTGATTAAAGAAATTAATTGCGATTAATTGCTCAATTAAAAAAAATTAATTGCACGATTAATCGCACTGTTAAACAATAATATAATACCATTTATTTCAATATTTTTGGATGTTTTCTACATTTTCAAATATATTGAATTCAATTACAACACAGAATACAAAGTGTACAGTGCTCACTTTATATTTATTTTTGATTACAAATATTTGCACTATAAAAAACAAAAGAACTAGTATATATCAATTCACCTAACACAAGTACTGTAGTGCAATCTCTTTATCATGAAAGTTTAATTTACAAATGTAGAATTATATACAAAAAATAATTGCATTCAAAAATAAAACAATGTGAAACTTTAGAACCTACAAGTCCACGCAGTCCTACTTCAGCCAATCGCTCAGACAAACAAGTTTGGTTACAATTTGCAGGAGATAATGCTGCCCATGTCTTGTTTACAATGTCACTTGAAAGTGAGAACAGGCATTCTCATGGCAATGTTGTAGTCGGCGTCGCAAGATATTTATGTTCCAGATGCGCTAAAAATTCATATGTCCCTTCATGCTTCAAGCACCATTCCAGAAGACATGTGTCCATGCTGATGATGGGTTCTGCTTGATAACAATCCAAAGCAGAGCGGACCAACGCATGTTCATTTTCATCATCTGAGTCAGATGTCACCAGCAGAAGGTTGATTTTCTTTTTTGGTGGTTCAGGTTCTGTAGTTTCCGCATCGGAGTGTTGCTGTTTTACGACATCTGAAAGCATGCTCCACACCTCATCTCTCTCAGATTTTGGAAGGCACTTCAGATTCTTAAACCTCGGGTTGAGTGCTGTATCTATCCTTAGAAATCTCACATTGGTACCTTCTTTGCCTTTTGTCAAATCTTCTGTGAAAGTGTTCTTAAAATAAATATGTGCTGGGTCATTATCCGAGACTGCTATAACATGAAATATATGGCAGAATTTGGGTAAAACAGAACAGGAGACATGCAATTCTCCGCCAAGGGGTTCAGTCACAAATTTAATTAACACATTATTTTTTTAACAAGCATCGTCAGCATGGAAGCATGCCCTCTGGAATGGTGGATGAAGCATGAAGGGGTATATGAATGTTTAGCATATCTGGCACGTAAATACTTTGCAACCTTGGAGGTTTTTAAGGCCCGGCTTGACAAAGCCCTGGCTGGGATGATTTAGTTGGGAATTCGTCCTGGTTTGAGCAGGGGGTTGGACTAGATGACCTCCTGAGGTCCCTTCCAACCCTGATATTCTATGATTCTATGATTCTATGCAATACTGGCTACAAAAGTGCCATGCGAAAGCCTGTTCTCACTTTCAGGTGACATTGTAAATAAGAAGCAGTCAGCAGTATCTCCCGTAAATGTAAACAAACTTGTTTGTCTTAGCAATTGGCTGAACAAGAAGTAGGACTGAGTGGACTTGTAGTCTCTAAAGTTTTACATTGTTTTGTTTTTGAGTGCAGTTATGTAACAAAAAAAATCTACATTTGTAAGTTACACTTTCACAATAACGAGATTGCACTACAGTACTTATATGAGAAATTGAAAAATACTATTTTTATTACAAATAAATATAATAATATAAAGTGAACATTGTACACTTTGTATTCAGCATTGTAATAGAAATCAATATATTTGAAAATGTAGAAAGATATCCAAAAATATTTAATAAATTTCAATTGGTATTCTATTGTTTAACAATAGTACAACTAATCGCGATTAATTTTTTTAATTGCAGTTAATTTTTTTGAGTTAATCACGTGAGTTAACTGCGATTAATCAATAGCCCTATTACCAATATTTAGTCTTTTTAGATCAGATCTGTAGGTAACTAAGGCAAAAATGAAGACTCTCAGGGAATATCATGAAGGGAGTAGGCTAATAAAAATCAGATTATTGCTTTCATGCTGATATCACTTGGAAATGCCATTAGATTATCATTTTAAATATTTAATATATGTATCAAGGTAACTCTTTGAAGGCCTCAATCACAATACAAGTCATGCTGGGTGCTGTAGCCTTGTAGTCCCTGTCCCAAAGAGTTTACTTTTTATGACTGTTGTTATTTTAGGACTGGAAAATTGTGAATGGTTTTCTGGAATTTGTGGAGAGTCAAACCAGTTTAATGGGTTGAGCATGGGACTAGGAGCTAGCTTTTCTTCATTTCTAGTACTGGCTCTAGCAAGGACATATTGTGTGATCTTGGGCAAAGCACTTAGGCTCCTACTCACCTCTGCACATGGGGACCAGCACAAGACCTATACAAAACTCTCACTTAAGTCCTATTTTGAGCCAAAATATTGTGCTGGCCATTTGCACATGGGTGATTTCACCCCTGAAAATGATCTGCAAAGTTGAGGGGGAAAGGAAGGGGTCTTAGGGCCTGATCCAAAATGGAAAGACTCTTATTGACTTCAGTGGGCTTTGGATCAGACTTGTATGGGGTTTTGGTGTACAAAGAAGGCTTGAAAGTTTTCCTTCTTCCACAGTTTTGTTTTCTGCTGTTCCCCCAACCTCCTGGATAGACAAGACCTGAATTTATTATGTAGACTTTACAACTGAAGAATTAGAAAATTTATGACATTGGTGATACCAAGGAAGGGAAACTTGGTTAACTGAGTGGGGAAGAAGTTTTTATTCTGATGGTTTAAATCAGTGATTTATTTTTGTTAACACTTATTTAACACAAATGTTTGATAGAAATACTCTCTGTGCCAAGACACCTACCCCTACAGTGAAAGGCTGGCATAGCTCCCAGTCCACATGTGTGTCATCCAAGGAGTCTTCCAACAAAACGGGGGAAAACCTGTCTTGATATTCTTGGTTTTTCTAGGGTAAAAGGATGCAGGAAAAACAAGCAATCTTTTTGTCTTGTTTAAACAGAAAGATAGCTCTGCTTATAGTTAATGCTTGTTAGAACATTTTCAAATAAATGAAATTTTCCTGGGGAAAGTCTTGGGAGAAGTTGGTTAGGACACTAACTGGGGCTGGAGGAGACCCAGGGTCAAGTCCCTGATTTACAGCAAGCTTTTCATCCCAATTCAGGCCGAGTCTGGGTCTCTCCCATCCCAGGATAGGCCCCTAACCACTAGGCTCTACACCTCTCTTCCCAAATTGAAAAACTCAAGTTTCAATCAGAAAATGGACATTTCAGCACAATTCCATTTCCACACAAACATTAGAAAAGGTGTAATTTCATTCCAATGTGGAAATAAAACACATTTTAATCTAAAAAGTTGCTGCAAAACAGAGTTGTCATCCTCTGACCCACTCTAGTTATATTACACCATTGACTACATTGATGTCCACAACAAAATAGATTATTGCATCACTTTAACAGCAAACCCTGGACCATATTTTTCTCCCCTTACTCTCTTTGGGACTGATCTGAAGTTGGTAAAAGTAGTGCCATTTACTTCAGTTGGACAGTGAACGTGAGTAAGGCAAAGAAGATTTGACCTATTGTTTTGAATAAGCTTTTATCTAAGCTTTAAAATTCAATTCAATCTGAAACTTGGAATAAAAGATTAGTCCAGAATCTGTTTTACTGTTTAATTTGGGAGTGAAGGGGGTGGGACAAGAAGAGGGGAATGTCCAGGTGTAATGTATATGTGATTAAATACGTACTAATTCTGATTACTATATACCTATATATAATTTAATGCAATAACTTTTGTACACTCCTATAATGTAAAACAACTTCATTTAAAAAGTTGCAATAGACAAGAAATAAATCCATACTTGCCTTTGTAAAAAAAAGGTTTAAATACTGCTAAAAAAGCAAAGTTTGGGAAACAATTTACAGTAACTATTTCCTTTCAATTAACATTTTCTAAGTTTTATCAACATGTGTGCTAGTGCTCCCTACTGATGATGCATCTCGGGCAAAGTCACAGGCAGAGACCGAAATGACTATAGAGCACAGTCCTGTGAGTGTTTTATGCACAACGCTGCTACTGAAGTCAGTGGGAGTTCTGCATTCAGAGGGTGAAATCCTGGCCCCATTGAAGTTAATGAGAATTTTGCCTCGACTTCACTAAGGCCAGGATTTCACCCAGAATGTATGATCCAAAGCCCATTGAAGTTAATGGAAAGACTCCCATTGACTTCAAGGGGTTTTAGAACTGGCCCAGGGTGTTTTCAATATTGGGGTCACCGTCTGTCTCAGGTCTTTTACGTGCAAAGAAGGATCTATGCCACATCTATCTTTATAGCTGAATAAGCATTTTTAATTTAACTACCAGTAGGATGTCATAACAATTCTGAAGGAGTCTTTTGAGGCTATTAGGTAAGGAAACACTATTGGCACCATTAATTCGGGTACTAAACTAAGGTCTGTGTCCATATTATTTAGTTTGTAAACTCTTTGGGGCAGGGACTGTGTTCTAGGCTATGTCTGGATAGAGACCAACACAACTGGGCACTGAACTAGAGCAGGGCCTCTTGGAGCTACTGGAATTTACATAATAAATAATTATAACAATAGCAATAATAAATAACATGTGAAATTCTCATTAGGCTTCATCATGCAAGTGCTCCGGATGCACAACTCCTATTAACTGTATTATTGGAAAAAAACTAAGGAAATTCACAGAAACACCCACTGTGAAGTACTTGTTACAATTGTGTTGTTAACTAACTGACAAAGGCAAGGAAAGGGCTACTTAGTCCTTAATTTAGCCACTTGTGCCTAGTTTTATAGCATATAGGGAGTGGAGCTTTCTAAAGTTCTCAGCTTGGTTTAACTGTGCTCCTGTTAACTTTAATACTGAGTATTTTGGAAAACCCCACCCAGGGTGTTTAATCTATTTTGCTAGTCTCAGATTCCTATGTCACCTGAACACAGCAGAGTGAGTTAGGATAGATGGAATTATGGACAGAGGGCTAAACTGAGCCCTGGTGCAAGCTGCATGTAATTTCACTGAAGTCAATGGAGTTGTACCTGTTTACAGCCAGGGCTGAATTTGGCCCAGGAAGCCATATTCTACCCTCATTTCCATGAGTGCAGCCCCATTGCTTTCAGAGGGGTCTATCCCATGTAATGGAGGGCAGGACATGGCCTAGAGTTTAAGCTTTAATTTTGAATTTCCTGTTTGGCTGATTAGTGACAATTTTACCACGCTCTTAAATGTCCCCTTTTATCAGTATGTGACTAGTCCATATTATACGTTACACCTTTCCCATTTTATAACTACATTTTAACTGAGTACTATGAGGCACTTTTAAAGGTCCTCATTAAAGATCAACATTAATGAGGTTTCAATAAGTTTGAAAAGATTAATATAGAGGGAAAGAGGTGTTAGTGTGTGTGTGATTTTTCATATTCACACTCATTGGACACAAAGTTTTCATCAGCCAATTGCTTTGTCCTTTCCCAGTGAACATTTCCAAATTGCTTCCCGCATGTCATGAAAAGCTGCTTTAAAAATCCTTTGAGTTACCATCTTTATAATATATTAATCTATTTGTCTACTTGTTTCTTTTATTTCTGTTCTGAATGGTGTCCAGTCCCCATGCCATGTCTTTTTAGCTTGTTCAGTGGGGTTGTGTGTTTCTTTTAATATACACCCATCTTTCCAATAACAACAACAATTAATAATGTGCTCGTCATGATCATTTCATTGGTAAACTTTACTTCAAATGTCTTGACTGACAGGAGCTGGAAGTTTCTAGCAAGCTGTTCTCTAATGTATGATAAAGAATAAAAAATAATGAATAGAACCTTGGTATTGAAAGGCTACATTCGATATTTCTTTTAATTTGTCAAAAATTTTGGGGGGCTTCAGCCTTGTCATGTCATCTTGGGACTTGCATTAATGGAGTAACAGCTGAACTAAGTGTTCAGAATGAACATATCAAAGACCAGAGTCTGTACGACACCATCTCTTGTATTCCATGATGTCAAAGGTTGCTGCAAATATATCCCTTGCTTTCTGGGTGGCATTGTTTAGGATAGTGGCCCCAGCAGATGGCCCAAAAACGCACCTCGGCCTAGCAAAGAGGGACCACATGTGATGAAGCATAGATGTCTCATTAGCAAACAGGGGAGGAGTGGGGGGGGAAGCAAGGATGAGAAAAAAAGATAAAAAGAATACACAAAGACATTTACATATTTACATTGTTTCTCCCTCATTTTAAATTCTCCTTTAGCTGAAGTGTCAGTGTGCTTGCTTTTCTCCTTCTGTTTGTATGTTTACTTGTGCTAAATAGATTATGATAATCAGGCACATAAATGCATGCAACTGTTATTATGGCATTTTAATCACAGAGTTTTTCACTGGAAGCCTTCATTAGAATTCTCATAATCTCACTTGTTAGTGTAACAAACAGTAATAAATGCCAAGGAACTTGGATTAAGTCAGAGACATTCAGACATTAAAGGAGGAATATGGAAATGTTGTCAAATCTCTGCATTATTTACTGAAATGTCACATAAACAGTTCAGGACTTTAAATATCTTACTCATTATAGGATAGGCAGCAGTGCAACCTGAAGACAGGAGTTACATTTTTTTATGGAGAACTGTAACCATATGTGTCTCATAGATTCTTTCTAACTTTGCTGAACTAACTGGATACTCACGCACTCATTAATATTTATTTATTTTTATTTACAAAATCATCATCTGAAATACTGAGCAGTGGATGCTTTGCCCCCAGAAGACTGAACACAATATATAAAGCCTAATTCTTAACCTTTATGCTGCACTTTTACATTTTCAGAGTTCTGTACAATTGATCATAACCAAACTAACCATAACCATAATTGATCATACCCAACCCACCTCTAATTACAAAATAGACATCTGACGTTCCCCTAACATTTTTATATTAAATACTACTTTGGAAAAGAGGTAGCAAATAATTGTGAGCTGTCGTAATTCTATAGGGCCAGATCCTGCTTTCCTTACCACACACAAACTCCAATTGTCTTTAGCTCGACTACTCAGGGGAGTAAGATAATGATTTGCCCCTTATTTTTCAGCTACAAAGGGACCAGGATTGGGCTCTTACTGGGTGATGTACTTCCATAAAACTGTCCATTGAATTAGAGCACTTGTTTGGGACCCATCTATTAAAAAATTGTTATACTTAGAGGATAATGTAGCATCAGTGAAAAAGACAAGTAACTGCCCCTTACAGGGAATTGTAGTTATGTTTGTTACTTACAGACAGAGCCACATCCTGCTCCTGCAGATGAGTTGCCCTATTGGAGTGACTGACACTATTACTGTGAGCAAGGCAAGTGGGATTTGGCCCAAAGCCAGGACTGAAGTGCCTATAAAACACTTTAGCAGCACAGTGATTTAAAAGTTGTTTTTCTTTCATTTTTTTCTCCCTTATGAAAAAGAGGGGAAATTAAATAATAAAAAGAAAAGAGTGTTAATGTAACAGTAAGTTACAAAATCAAACACTCATCAGAAATTCCATTGGTTACATTTTCTACCACAGTATGGTAATTCAGTCACACTGTAATTATGTCGTATTTTCTAGTTCTGATTTTGTACTGAATGTAAGGCTTAATGTATTTGTGTATATTTAATCTATACCTTCACAAATAACAGGAAAAATCCTGGAGCGTTGAAATGTCATGCATTTTGTGTGTTTGATTTCAGGTCCTTTAACTTTGCCTTAGTGCTAGATTTTGCATGAGGGGGCCAAAACCTGGTCCTGTTGAAGTCAATGGCAAAACTCCTGTTGACCTCAACAGGACCAGAATTTGACCCTTAAGGATTAAGAAGAATCCAGCTCTTGTGGAGACTCCAGATAGTATAGGAGGATTAATTGAATCAATATTGGAAGTTAAGTTTGATTCTCCCCTCTAAAGAGAAACAATTTGACAGGGTACCTTGGATATCTTCTGTTTCAAATAAAATTCAGAATCAGAATTCCTTTCCACAAGGGTTTATAATGGGATTTTTTTCATTCATCTGATAAGGATAAACTCCTATATTACAATCAGAAAGAAAAAAACAATGTGGACTTTATACACAGTACAACTAGTTTATATTCTTTATATTCTCTTTAAATTGACACACAGGAGAAGGAAAAAGATGGACTTGTTAAAAGTGAAAATATTGCCAATTTGATACTGATGTTTCTGTAGTATCTCGTCCAAAATATCGATAACTCAAGGAGTTATTACCACATCATAGTTTGAGAACAGTGAGCTTTTTTAATTTCAAACTGCCTACTGAAAATTATGGGGGAGAAACTTTAATCCCACATGTAATGAAATGATACACAACGTGATTATTCCACAACATGATGCTGTAAGCGCCGTGTTTATAAAACTTCTATACACCTGTAGAATCAGGCCTCCAAATTTTGTGCCTAGTACTTTGTGTGACTCTTGCTTTCTCTTTATCTCTGTGCTATTGTTTTATTCTCCTTTCCTCAGTTTGAATTCTTTAAAACTAACCCAAAGACAGTTTTTCAACAATCGGTTGTTCTAGAGAAATATGTTCTGCGGTTGGCAGAGCTTATTTGTAATTAAAAAAAAAAATCCTTTAGTTGTCACTACAGTAAAACACTGGTAAAAGTTTTGATCTTTTGTATGCCACATTGAATTTATTATCTTGAGTTTCTTCTCTTTGACTGCCTCCCCGGCCCTTGACATAAAGGGGAGTTTTGCTGGCGGACTGAGTTAGGGCTTCAGGATTTTGCGCAATATAGTTTGTGACAGGAATCACTTGTCCAGTGCTGTGGATCCCTGTTGTGAGATTTTAAGCACATGTTCCTTTTGTGGTGCTCTAAGGAAAAGTTCACAAGTGAAAACGTAACTGCTTTGCACAATGTTACTTATTTTAAAAGTTCTCTAAGAAGCACGTGCCTGTCAGCACATCTATTATGCGAGTGAGATCCCAGCATTCTTTGCCTAAACTCTTCATCCTCCAAATCCCTCTCATCATCTGCTTTTCACAGAGTAAGTAGGATTCTAGCTGGCCCAGGCAGAGGAAGGAGATGGAAGCACCTGCTTTCCCGTGCAGAAGGCCCAGGAGAGTCTCTGACAGCTCCCTCATATAATATTGGCACAGCCTGGAATGGAGGGGAAAAGATGCATCCAGGTTTGATGCTGCAGCATTTCCTTCCCCTCCCTACAGGGGGTACTGTGTGCAGAGATGAACATTTGTCCTCTTCCGGTTTCATTCCTCCTTTCTGCAGGCACTTGCACAGGACAAGAGGAGAGAAAACTGGAAGGGAGAGACAGAAGATCCCGGGGGTGAGCTAGGATAGATGGGAAAGGAGAAGGATGAAGAGGTGGTGGAGGGACAGAACAGAAGGCTGAAAGAATTTAATGAATTTAATTTAGGGAAGAAAAAGAGGATCTATTGGGAGGGATGGGAGTTGTCAGGGGAAGGGGAAAGGGGTGGGCAACAGACATTTCTGGGGATGGACAACTGGGTTCAGTAGAAGACCAGAGGAAGGGACTGAGGCCCCTTAGCACCAGGAGAGAGCTGACAGAGAGCAGAGGGGAAGACAGGAGGGTGAGGCCAATGGTGGGGAAGGAGGGTGGTGGAAAGAAAGAACACCAAAGATAAAAACCAGTAGCAGGAGACACGCGAAACCAGAAATAATAGAATAATGGGCCTGAGCTGCAGACTCTGGAACTAAATTGTGATTCCTCTCCTCCTCTGCACGGCAAAGCTTAGGGGCTATTGAATCTGGGGTTCAGGTTCATTCCATTGCAGAGATGGGGAGCAGCCATGAAATTCAGATCCAAATCCAGGTTCTGATTTGGAATTCTCCCCCTAACGTTTGGGGACGTCCAGATCCAGTCTCTGAAAAAAAAAAATACTGGCAAAAGAGAAAGGAAAGGGTTTGGGCAAAACAATCCATGCTGTGAAAGGCTGGCAAAAGATAGGAAGTGAGTCTGAGGGGAAAAGAGCGAAGAAAAGAAGCACTGAGATAAGGACAAAACAGTGGTGCCTAAGAAGAGAAAAGAAGGCAAAAAAATCATAGTAAGTCATTTGGGGGTTTCCAGTCTTTACAAACGTCCTTTATTCAAAGTGTGGGTTCCATGGATTTAATGTGTGCTTGGCTGTTTACTATGAAAAAAATATCTGAAAAAAATGCTTTTTGGTTCGGCTCAGTTGACCCACCATCACCAGATCGAGATTTTCTCAAAAGCTGACAGGTGTGGAAATATAATTTTGTGTTACTTGGGAAGAGTTTCAGTACCTAAAATGGGAAATAGCCCAGACAATACACACAGAGCCTATTCTGTACAGTGCCTAGCACCGTGGGTTCCTGGTCCATGACTGGGGCTCCTGGGTGCTATGGTCACTACAATCCTCACACCATTTTGCACTCTGTGAGCTACAGCCTGATTTCAGTGACTCTCATGGAAGTCTGGTGTAACAAGACTGCATACAATGAAGTCTCACTAAGTTCACATTGGTGTATGTGAGAGCAGAAGTCAGCCCTATCTGCTTCTCAATTAAGCTGATGTGCCCCTAAATCAATTTTTGTTTTTAAACCCTTGGGGGGGAAATGCATTTTGAAACAAGCATGGTATTTAAATCCCAACTCAGTCAGAGTTTATCTGGGGAACTAAGCCTTTAATGAGCGAGATCCCACCTGTGTAACCATAGGCCAAGTGCACCCTGGAGTAAACACAGATACCGATCAGATCAAATTCAACAGTGACTTAAACTGTGGTGAAAATTATGTCAGGGTATAAGTGAGCATAAGTACAAAATAGGGTAACTAGCACTGATTTGGCAATCAGGGAGCATGCTAGCCAAGTGTAATTGGCTAAGGGCTAGACTGTAACTTTACAACCTTCCCTGAGTGAGGACAGCGCATAGCTGCTCTGCCCCCAGAGCAGACCAGAGACTGAATGGTGACACTGTTCTTCCCCTGCGCCCACCACGCCCTGGGGGACGAGTAAGTTACTTCACTCCTTTTTGTGGAGCAGCTTCCTCCTCTGTGTGTTATGCCAGCTGCTGTGGCTGGCAAATGGGGGGGGGGGGGGGGGATGGGACCCAGGCCTTCTCCAGTCCCCATGGATCTGGCCTCTTCCTGCCCACTTACTCACAACAACAGCATGTATCAGGTGAACAGCCCCTGCTGTCCCCACTGCAGCCAGAGTGTCAAATTGATCAGGAGCAAGTGGGGGGAAAGGGTCTGAAGGAGTGCTGTCATAATGTAGCCCATGGCCAGAAGCACTTCTGTCCAGGTATAGGATATTAGCCCAAAGGGGAATTACCATTTTTAAACCAGCAGTTCTGAGCCTCCTGTCAGTTGCCACAAGAACAATCTATTTTTCTGTAATAAAACTTCATCGGTACCACAAATGCCTCACGTTTATCCCCGACACTGAATACTGTGATGCGCCCGCTCAGAGGTGAAATGAATTAGCAGAATTATTTCAAACCAGATTTTCAAAGTGAACTTGCAGCTCTTGGAACTGATTCCCATTTATATTAAGACCTCTTTATAGCACCCAGTGGAAAGGGGCCTTGAAGTGAGTATAAACTACACGTATGCCCACTTTAAGGCAGGTTTACACTGCCAGAGTGGTGCAAAGGGGCCATAATGTTAATGAGAATCAGGGCTCATGAGTGTACTTGTGTGTGCCCAACTTACTTGGGATTTGTATGTGCAGCTAGGCAACCAACTGACCATGTGAATGAGCAGAATACCTGATTTGCACG
>NW_020664382.1:8291843-8473277 GCF_002925995.2 Terrapene triunguis
TTTTTTTTTTATTTGTATTATTTATTGCCAACCAAACTGTTTACATTCACATATGGAAATCTCTCTCTTGGGTCTGGAAACCACAGAGAAGCCTATGACTGTGTTAATGAAACAATCCTTCAAACATGACTGACGACAAAGGATGCTATGAAATGACGAGGAAGAGATGTAACTTTGCTAACCCTAAGGCTGAGATTTCTGCAGCATGTCGATATTCACAGCACTGGATCTGTTAAATATTCTTTTAGTTGGTGGAGTGTTCTTCACTTTCTTTAGCCAGGAGGCCTCTCTCTCTCCCTCTCTGCACTCAGTTTTCTTGTGCTTCCTGGGTGGTGGTGGAGTTGTGATGTCTTGAATACCAATAGTGAAGCTGAACATATGTGAACCTTTCCTAATCCTGCTAATCTTCCTTCAAAAACCTTTCTGAAAGTGTAGGCAACATCCAGATTTAAAAAAAAAAAAAAGCTACTGAGCATTTTAATGACAAATAATCTTTGTAAAGGGGGAGGGGGTTGCTGCCTCAGCTGGAGATGGAGCTTATGAACTACAGCAGGTAGAAATAACTGCTGTATTACCTCATGTAATCTCCGCTATTCAGGGTCAGATTAGGCCTGAATGCAAGACGAAATAGACTTCTCTTTTAAACAGGGGACTTTGTCCCCACAACGGCTATTAGGCAGTAATTAGTTGTGACACAGAATTACCAGCCACACAATGGTAACTAGAGCCTTACACGTCCTTTGAAACTGATTGGAGAAATTGAATAGATTCTACTTTCAATTTTTAAATTCTGTTGCATTGTAAGAATTATTTACGTTCTCTCCTTCCCCCTCCTCCTTTGGTTGCATAAATGTTATACCTACCAGACAAGGGGCTGGTAACAGTATAAATACGGAAACCTCCTGTTCAGCAGTCTTGGTGGCTGCACACAGCTTTTAGCAAGCTTGATGAGATAACAACTTTATCTTTGATCTCATTAGCTGTGATATTGTTAAGATGACTTTGTGGTTGCATTGACACTGTAGATGCTTTGAGACTTCCTCCTAGTGCCTGGAAAGGAAAATGAGAGCTAATGAAATCAGTTAACTTTGAGGTATGACTGATTGTGGCTGTCCATTGCTTAACAAGTCAAGTAACTGAATAGCAAAGCATCACCCTGCATACACTTTCATACAAAACACATACAGGCTACGTTTCCAAGCAGCACCCAGATAATTTAGTTAGTGGGGTTACCTCAGATGTACACAGATATAAGAATCAGGCCTGTAGGGTTTAGTTTATAGTTTTATATATACCTGCAACATTTAGGAGTTAGGAAACTACTGTTTTCAGTAAAGTTAGAATCAGGCTAAATCGCTCTGTCTTTTGCAGTGTAGTAATGAAGTAAGGCTTTATCTTGCTGCTAAATCCTCGGTATAATCAGCAACAATAATAACTAGATTACAGTGAGCTCTCTATGAAGCAGCTCTTTGCAAAATGTTTATTTAGCAGTGAACATTAGTAAACAGTTTTAGATACAGAATCTCTATAGTAAAACACAGGTATCATATATATGCAATGATAAAGTAAAGGAAAGCTTTCAAAACCTTTTCCTTACCCACCCAGACTTCGAACATGTGGCACATTTCACTTCCCAAGGTCACAATGATACTAAAAGGAAAGAAGTGGGCCTGACTGAGGTCAAATAATTCTCCTCTTTTCTGAGTTTTCATCTTCCTTTTGGAGCCGTTTTCTCCACTGTCTCCTTTGAAGACCAGAGACTAGTCCAAAGCCCATTGAAGTCAATGTAAAGATTCCCATTCACTTCAGTGGACCTTGGATCAGGCCCTATGTTAATGACACAACCCAATGTCACTGGGAGAAACAACAAGCTTCATATAAGGCTGACAGTGGTGGTGGTTCATATATGTTATGGATACCTAATATAACTGTTTTACGTTATTCCCAGTTTCTTCCAGTGAATTCCTATGGAAACCTGAAGATTTGGGGAGGAAGGAAGAGAGTTCTTAATGTTATCTATTGGAGCCATGTTTAGGAATATCCATTTCAAAATTCAATTCTCATTATTTTAATTTGCAAAGCACTCCCTGAAATCATACACTATTAATGCACACCAGTTAGCATTAGGTTATTACAGCAAGAAATACTGCTATAATGTGCACCTCAGGTGTGAGTACTGTAAAAATAAATGACAGCACTACAGAACTACATCTGCTAGGTAGCAAAGAAAAACATAATGGAAAGGAAATTTGATGAACATGTTATTGTGAGGGATTCAAGGGCAATTTTATTTCCATGATATAATCTTCCTATGATTTATATGTGCATCTGTTATACAGTATATTTTGGTATTACACTAGCTTTACAGACATTCAAGCATCTGAGCACCTAAAAGCCAATAAAACATGGGGTCAAAAACGGTGAGGTAACACATATAGCATTTATTTCTTGTGATCTGTAGTTTGACTAGAACATGTGGTCCAATAAAAATTATTCACTGTGTTCGGAAATCAGACTATCAGTTTACAGTTCTGTCATATATTGTAAATAGCTTTAAAGGTTTGATGCCATAATCTACCCATATTCCCAATATCTCTTAATATATTATAGAGGCATGGTATTTCTTCTACATTCATAAAGATTAAGGTTGGCTTCAATTTCATGCACACGCACACACCCCAGTGTCCAATAAATGCCTGCCAAAATGAAAGAAACATAAATAAATAGTGCACTATACTCATAACATAAGGAAACACTTCACATTTTTTCGTTTAAAACCCAGAAAAATGTTTTCCTTTCTTTACTTCTGCAGCATTCCATATTCCTTGCCCTGTATTTATCACACATGGTTAAAATTTGAACATAATTCCAATATTGCAAGTAAACAACGTAAAGCAAACAAACAAAGTAAACAAAGGATTCACCCACCGATGTGGATCAAGCACATGTTTCAATAATAGTTTTTCAAGTTTCTTCAGAACATGTTACAATAAGGAGACTGAGTACTGAAATTAAAAATAGAGGATCAGGTTCTACCACCTTTACTCATGCTGAGTAGTGCCTTACTCCATCAGTAGTCCCATTGATTTCAAAGTCAAGTAAAATCTCTTGAAAGAAAGATGAACAAAACTAGATGTTATCTGTCAATATTCTACAGTACTTGGTACAGTAATTTGTTAATTTTTCACAGTAAATTAATTAAAACTAGGATCTTTGATGCATGCATATATTAACATAAAATATTTTTCAATAAGTATTGATTTCAGAATATTCCTAAACGTCACTGTGGATTAAGTGAAACTGTGGTGAAGCTATTAACGTTCCTAGAAGACAAAAATGTTAAAAATAGATTTTCAATTTAAGTGCCCCCTTTTCAGCAATGATTGTAAGGTGGACTGCTCTCATTGACATTAATGGGAGTTTTGCCATCCACTTCAATGGGAATGGGATTGGGCCCATTCTTAGCTGAGAAGAAAGTCTTTTCTTCCAGCTAAAGTGTTCATTCAAATGAATGATCAATTTATTGGAGCATTTCCTGATTCTCAGCATTCTCCACAATGTAGGCATGCTCTTAGGGCAAAACCTGACCTTGTGGCAACCTCTAGCCTTGACTTACCCACATTAATCTTGAAATCTCTTGACTTTGAAAAGTCATTTCATAGAACCATATAAAAGCATTAACATAGAGACAAGCTTTCGAGCTTACACAGAGCTCGAAAGCTTCTCTCTCTCACCCACAGAAGTCGGTGCAATAAAAGATATTACCTCACCCACCTGCTCTCGCTAATCGCTTGTGAATGACATGGCTACCACAACACTGCAGAAAGCAGTAACATCTTGAATTAGTAGATTTTCCATGCCATATGCCTGTTTTGTCTCATACCTAACATTATTTTGATTTAATTGTTAGCTGCACTATTTCTTATGATTTGGGCAACATGAAACACCTTCAGAAAACCTTCAAGTTAAGTACAGTGTAACGTTGTACATTTTAAGATAGCTAATAACCAATACTTAGCACTTTTATAGGAACTTCTCTATAAGAATCTCTGTGCTCTTCTCAAACACCTAGAACCAAACCTTCAACTGGTGTAAATGAGTGTAGTTTTATTATTAGGACCTACCTTGATTTACACTGGCTGAGGATCTGAACCTTAATTTACTAAGTCTTACAATACTCTTATGGGGAAGACATAATTATCCCCATTTTACAAAGGGGTAACCTGAGGGAAAGAGAGGTTAGGTGATTGCCTGTCACAGCACCGGATAGAACCTAAGTCTCCTGACGCTCAGCTCAATGCTCTAACCAATAGCATATGCTGCCTTCTATTATTATTTATCAACAGGATAATAATGTGTCACAGACTGAAGCAAGAATTCAAGGATCCATCAGTCAAAGGTTTTGTTGATCTATGTTTACTGTAAATCTGTTAATAGTAATAATAATAATAATTAATAATAATAATAATAATATCCAGCTCTTATATTGTGCTTTTCATCAGTAGATCTCAAAGCACTTTACAAAGTAGGTCAGTATCATTATCCGCATTTTATAGATGGGGAAACTGAGGCACAGAAAAGGGAAGTCACTTGCTAAGGTCACCCAGCAGACCAGTGGCAGAACTAGGATCTGAATCTGATTTCAGACTCAGTCTCTTAGTCTCCTCTCTGGTAGTGGTTTGGAATGTTAAGGAAATTGTGTCCAGTATTAAAAGTGTTTAAGAGAATGTTGTACTCTTCCCATATGGATGTATGTAAGTATGGTGCAGGAGGGTGTGTGTGTGTGTGTACTCTTACTGGTGGGCATGTGGCCTTGTTAAGCAATAGGACTCCAGTACGTGGGAGAAAAATCAAAGGAGAACTGCCAGCTTTTCTGAAGGTTCTGGTGAAAATTTAGCAGCTTCCCCAGACTGCAAGGTAATATGCAGATTAATTGCCTTTGGTAGGGGTAGTACACATACATCCTTGCCTGTGTGATTTAAGGATAGTAAAGTAGTATATATCATAGAATAGCAGAAATGTAAAGCTGGAAGGGACCTGAAGAAGTCATCTAGTCTAGCCCCCCACACTCAGACCGGACTAAATATGCTTAGAGACCATCCCTGATAGTGTTTGTCTAACCTGTTCTTAAAAGCCTTCAGAGATGAGTATTCCACAACCTCCCTTAGAAGTCTATTCCAGAGTTTAACAGCCTTTATAGTTAGAAAGGTTTCTCTAATATCTAACCTAAATCTCCCTTGCTGCAGATTAAGACCATTGCTTCTTGTCTATAGTCATTGAACATGGAGAACAATTGATCACAGTCCTCTTTATAACAGCCCTTAACATTGGTTTCATGGTACACCAATGATATACATCAATGATATTTTCATCCTCGGGACAGATGGCTTAAACTCCCTCATAGATTTCCACCACAACTTCAACAATCACCACCCGTCTATTAAACTCTCTCTGGAACACTACCACACTAGTATCAACTTCTTGGATACCACAATCAGCTTCAGCAATGGAACCCTACAGACAACCATATACAAGAAACCCATGGATCAATACACCCACCTTCATAGATCCAGTAACCACACCCTAACACACCAAGAAATCTGTTGTCTACAGCCAGGCACTCAGATACCACAGAATATGTACTGAGAAGGAAGTCCGAGATATATACCTTAATATACTTAAAACCACCTTCATCAAACAAGGACACTCCACCAGAGAAGTAGATCGCATTGTGAAACAGGCCACCCAAATACCCCAAGAGAACCTATTTCAACACAGAAAACCTCCTCTGACCACCGACCTCTAGTCACCTACCACACCACACTGGAACTCATATGGGATATTATCAAACAACTACAACACATACTCAATGGGGACCCCATCCTGAAAGAAATCTTTCCTGAACTTCCTCTTCTGGCCTCTAAACAACTCCCCAACCTCATCAGAAGCAAGCTTCCCACAGACCAGGACACATCAACTCAAAGAGGCATCAAACGCTGGCAGAACAAGAGATGTAAAACCTGCAGACATATCTCCACTGCTATACAATGATCAACACCCCTCACAACACATCTTTCAAGATCCATGGACCCTACACATGCCTATCACAACATGTTGTATACCTCATGCAGTGCATCAAATGCCCATATAACAACTATGTGGGTGAAATGAACTCACACAGGAAAATGATAAAAGACAAAAACACCACACCATCAATGGCTGAACACTTTTCAGAAAGCGATCACTCTATATCTGACCTCTCACTCCTCTTCCTCAAAGGAAACCGGCACAACAACACTTTCAAAAGACAAACATGGGAGCTTAAATTCATTACTCTGCTAGACATAAAAAATAATGGACTGAATAGAGACACTGGATTTATGGCTCACTACAACAATCTGTAACCCACTAACTCTGTCTTTTTTGTCCTATGTCTGCCTTGAATGGTCCCTTGCAATATGTGCTAACTACTTATGCTAAACACTCTGTTCCATCTTGCATTTTTCTATGACCCTGGGAGTACCTTTCCCAGACCTGAAGAAGAGCCCTGTAGTTTGAATGCTTGTTTCTCTCACCATCAGAAGTTGGACCAAAAAAAGGTATTACCTCACCTATCTTGTCTCCCTAATGTCTTACATATGACACTCCTGTGAATACACCCAAGAATGATATTAGCCTTTTATGCAACTGCATCACGTTGTTGGCTCATATTCAATTTGTGATCCACTATAACCCCCCACATCCTTTTCAGCAGTACTGCTTTCTACCCATTTTGTAGGTGTGCATTTGATTGTTCCTTCCTAAGTGTAGCACTTTTCACTTGTCTTTACTGAATTTTCATCTTGTTGATCTCAGACCAATTCTCCAATTTGTCAAGATCATTTTGAATTTTAATCCTGTCCTCCAAAGTGTCCTCCCAGCTTGGTGTCAGCTGCACATTTTATAAGGATACTCTCTACTCCATTATCCAAGTCATTAATGAAAATATTGATGGTACTGGAACCAGGACAGATCCTTGTGGGACCCTACTAGATATGTCCTCCCAGTTTGACAGCAAATCATTGTAACTACTCTTTGAGTATGGTCTTTCAACAGTTATGCACCCACTGTGACAGACTGACAATATCCTATAACATCGTGGACAAACCTTATGGAATTAAGTTAAACTTCATTGAATTAGGTTTAATAGCTTTGGGGTCCATTGTATAAAAAATGCAATAGTGTATGTTTATTGTGGAATTATATATACCTTCTCTAGTAGGTAGGAGGATGCTAATGTACTTCCTCCATTATCAGTCCTTTGAAGATATCCCCCTGGAGAGGTTCACATATACCAGTTCAAACTGGATTCTCCAGCGACTAACTGATAAAGAAAGGGTTTTCGGATAAGTATCATGGTTTTAAACTGGCTCAGGACCTTTATCCTGAGCTGGCAAACAGACAGGACCCATGGTCCACAGAGGACCCCAATCCTCAGGGTACAGTTGGAAGGACATAAGACCGGGTGTTAGTTCAGAGCTGAGGCTGTATGAACTTGTGACCACAGAAGAGACCCCTTTTGTGGGGTTTTGAAGGACTGCTCCTGCCAGAGCCCATGCCAGAGTTGGGATGATCTCTGGTTAACTTATTAGCCTGTGTAGGTTCTTTTATTGTTTTCTATATGTTTTTTCTGTACTACTTTTACATTAAGAATAAAGTAAACTTGAATAGAAAGTGCTGTTTGGGTAACTTATAACTGTAGTGGTTACACCTATTAACTGTCTCTGAAGAGAAAGCAAGCAGGTTCTGCTTGGGCAGCCTGCCTCTGCTGGCATAGCAGTCCAGTAAGCAGGGAACTGTGCAGCCTTGAAATACTTCCATCAGAAGGGAATGAGACAGAGGTCTCCATCCAAGAAAGGCAACAGCTGGGGAGCTGGAAGCCTGAGAGTGGGTGCCCTTGCTGGACCACTGAGGGGAAATACTGGTGCAGTTGCCCTGAAATGAGACACCCATCTTATGGTAATTTCATCTAGGCCACATTCTCTAGTTTGCTTATGAGAATGTCAAGTGGGACTGTGTCAAAAGCCTTACTAAAAACAAGATATATCACATTGACTGCTTCCCACTAGGCCAGTAACCCTGTCAAAGAAGGAAATTAAGTGTTTGGTGTGATTTGTTCTTGACAATTCCATGTTGCCTGTACCTATTACACTATTATCCTCTAGGTGCTTACAAACCGATTGGTTAATAAGTGGTTCCAGTACCTTGCCAGGTATCAAACTTAGGCTGCCTGGTCTGTACATCCCAGGGTCCTCCTTGTTTCCCTTTTTAAAAATAGGTACTACCTGGGACTTGAGGAACGAGACCCTCCACCTCTCCAAGGAAACATGCACGTCTGTTTGAATACAGTGGTTTCCTTTTACAAATATGCTGAAAAAGATATTAAGTATGTAATTTAAAAAGTGTTTTATTTCTCTAATTTTGAATCATAGTTCTAACAACTGGCCATTGTTTCCATCTTTAGATATGTTCTGAAATCTTAAGTTAAAACAGAGATTGACCTTAATTAATAATCTACCATACCTTAATTTCCCATATATATGATCTAAAAATAATACCTAGCTCTTACATAGTGCTTAGGATTTGGATTGTGGCACTAGAAACCAGAGTCTCATTGTGCTAGGCATTATTAAGGAACATAGGGATAAGGATATAAGAACAATAATCTGTAACCAACTGTTGTTATAACAAGTTCTTTGCTTTCTGTCTTAACGGGGGCATTGTCGACCTGATCCAATGCCGACAGAGGACAATGGGAGCCATTTCATTCCCTTCAATTGGCTTTGGCTTGGGTCCCATGTGATTTATCTATGTCCGTTCTAGGACACTTTTTGGACTTGCTGCCGTAGAGTTTTCTTTCACTGATCAGACATTAAAAGTATCCAGATAATTCAGTCTCAAACCTGCAGATGCCTCTTTTTGCACCTGCATGGTGAAAGTCAAGCAAGCTCATGGGTCTGCGTGCATGGATGCACTTGCAAGATTGGTGCCTTAGTATTTATTTATTTACGTAATCTTTCTTGACTAACCCTAACTTGATGTGTGAGTTTCCATGACTAAAAGACTGATATAGATAAGTTGCCCCCCTGCAGCTGCCAATAAATATGTTATCAGGTGGCTACTACTACTGTATGAAGAATCCCTCATTGGGATTCCCTATTGCTGGATCATTTGGAATATTACAATTGTTACATTAATTTTATTTTTCTCTAATCTTAGGCCAATAGTCTTTTCTATTTATGCTTGTCCAACATATGAGGAAATACTAGCTCTTCCACCACATTCTGCATCTGTCTGCACAATATTTTTTTTTTTAATGTTTAAGCTGGACTGGAGAAAAATGCTATTGATAAAGAATTGTAAATGAGGTTTCTCTTATGGTGTACAGACTGAGGTAGTTTGTCCTCCGCACCAAATCTTTTTTTTTTTGTCCTCCCACAGACTAGCCCTCTTGATGTCCTGATCCCATCTTTCATAAAATGAGTTTGTTCTTTCATAAGTAGGTAACATTTAATGTATATTAGAGATTAAACCTTTGTTATTTCCCTGAATATTTGCTTGAATTATGGGCGGAGTCTATTAATCTTCGCTTTTCTACCCCTTTGTCACACAGTGTGAGGCAAACCCACAGCCACACCAGGGCTGCTCACTGAGGTGACGTGATTCACCTTCCTGCAGTGACTCAGCCCTCAGACATACTGCAGCACCCTATCCCTGAGCAGGGCTTGGATCAGATGACCCACAGGTGTTTCACTGACCCCGCCAGAGCTGCAAGTTAGTCAGCGCAACAGCACTACTCAGCCAGGAACTCTCCTGCTGTCTCAGAGTGTTACAGACTCATTAGGCTTTCAGCCCACCCTTGGTCCAATTCCTGCCCCTGCCTCATCTGTGCCCTACCCTGACCTTACTCCAGCCCTGCACCTGCCTCCTGAGCCTCAGTCCCTGGACTGACCCAACCTGGCCTTGACCTTTGGCCTGCATCCAGCTTCCAATCCTTATTCGCCTTGTCTACGGACTCTGACTTTGGTTCTGTTCCACGGTCTGTCCTCAGACCCTGGTTTCAGACCTGCTCTTGGCTCGGTCCCAACTCTACGACCTTTGGTACTTGTTCTTGACCATGGCTCTAACTATCAGGTCTGACTGCCTAGAACCCAGAGCCTGACACATAGTGCCTTATCTGTAAATATTGATAAAATCAGAGAAATTGGCAATTAAAGTTACTTCTAGTTTCATCACATTATATAAAACGCCTCCCTCTGAACTAAAGTGAAAATTTCTGACCTGAGGAATTTTGGGAGCAGCTGTCTAATGGCTATTACTCTACTAATATTTCTGGAAGGTGGGTAAATGAGTGGGCCAACAGAAGTGGATTTATTTCCTTACTAAAGTGATGGCCAACCCTTCTGGGTGATGTGACTTCCTCAGGCATACATTTATTATTGATGTGATTAAGAAGCCATATCGTGAGCAGACTCTTCCACTCAGTGTCTTCAAAGGAAGTGAGGAGGAGTTTGACTCTCTTCTGTAGGCTAAGAAAGAGGGTTGGCTTCTGCTTGTGCTGTGCCTTACTTCAGAGCTACCAGACACGACTTTAATATTGCAGGGATACAATTATTAGCAGTGTCATTTTATGCAATCTTTATTTCTCAGTTGATTGGATATTTTGAGTGAATCCCTGTGCACAAAAAAGTTAAGAATATGTCACTGATTAAACCCCTTCCTTGGTAACTGCCTTTTCCTTATTCATGCTCTCTTCCTCAGGTACCCTTTCGTAGCAACATTTTTCCCAGCATGCCTTTCCATGGCAAGGCTTTTAAACCTAGCAGACCCTAAACCTAAAGTGGCCGTTTTGCGACTGGCAGCTGCTGACTGCATCTTTCTCTCTTCCAGTTAAGTGCTGTTATGTTTCCCCCTTCTTGTTGCTGAGGAGATGGCACATCGTCTCATGCAGGCCAGGTAAAGTTGAGCAGCATTTCTGCGCTATTCCTCCAGTGAATTTTCTGTGACCTAGCGATGCCATTCTCCTTGTTTGTGAGAGGACACTCCTTTTCTACATCAGCTCAGCCTGACAGCTGGGTCATACTGTACTAAACTATAGGTGGTCACTGTTGTACAAAATTAGGTAAGAAAGATGGATACACATCCACAGGGGGCAAACTGAGACCAACAAATAGATTTCGGGGGGGATATTGAACTGCATTTGAACCTTGGGTAGGCCACCAAAATTGAGTGCCTTTTCTACTTAATGCTCTCACCAGCCTCTTGGGGGATACTCCTTTTTATTGCACTCTTGCATGTTATGTTGCATCATAAGGCTCTGCCTACATCAAAGGACACACAAACTGTCCTGAAGCTGGATACACTACATCAGTATATCATGGCACAGACTATGACCCTCACTCTAGTGGCATATAGGGGCTGTAATAGAGCTGCAGTGGCCTGAGAGAGATTTTTCATGGAACAGAAGCAGTGTAGAGTCAGCATATGCATCCCCTGGCCTGGCATAGGGATTTGGTAGGGTAGGTTATGTTCTGGGGATGGGAGGGAGTGTGGCTTTAATGCTTTGTACTGGGGCTATGCGGGGCTGCAGAGCAGTCCATAAATAGCCACGGGGAGGCTGCTGTAAATTAGCTGCTTTAACGTGTGCCAGGGGCTGAATCATCCCCTAGAGTGGGCAAAATCCGAGAGGCACAAAGGTGTCTGAAAGCTGTCTTTATCCACCCGACCCTTCTCCTGGGCTGTTAGAGGCCCAGCACTGAACCTAACCCCAGGCCCTTAGTTTTAGAGAACGAGTATTGCTGTCAGCCTAGGGAGTGAGTACCCTCCTGCACGGCCCTGTCCCGTGGATTATGAGCAGTCCTTCGCCTTTATAACGTTGAATAATGACATCCAGTTATGAACGGCTGTGTGAGTAAGACGGAAGCAAGAGACACAATCCACATTTAGTAAAAACAAGCTCTCAGGAGGATAGTGTTATCTTTCTGGACACCACACCGCAGTGCATGAGTTTCCAGGCTGAGAACTATCCCTAAACAAACATATTTGATGCACACACATAGTCTTTTGGCTGAATTCACTCATGGCCATCTGTTAAGATGGCATACTGCCCACTCCCAAGTTGGTCAGAGGTTTGCCATAGGGCACAGATCCCAAGTAACCGTGGGTTTACGTGGGCAGCCTGCATAACAATGCAAGTGCTATCTCTTTTGTAGCACATCTCACCTCCTGGCCAGCATCACCACAACAGCACCACATTCATCTTCAAACTTGATCTCACATGCCACTGTTTAAAACGCACAACAGACGGCTGCCTCAGGGTGCAGAGAAGAAAGGAACAGGCAGCACATTTGTCTGCCCTTGAGGTGGTTTGCACTGAAGTAGACACAGGGAATGTCTGTGAAGACTAGGGCATTATACCTGAGTGAAAAAAACCAGCAGGCATTCTGTGTGCTGCTGATTATGGCACAGGGATAAGGGAAAACTTAATTGCAATGCAGAGAATCCATTTGCCCTGGGTACAGTATTAAGAAATAGATTCCGAGAAGGTATAACTGCACAGCAAGGGGGAATGTAATAACTGTTCATATGTGGCAGAGGCAAAAATGTAAAAAGACTGTGCATGTGTCACCCACTGGTCAGGGTGTGTTATGTGTCCCCCTTTGTATCTGAGCCACAGAGGATGGGAACCTGTTGCAGCTCCAGCGATGGAGCCTTGCTTAAGCTGCAGAGATTCATGGCCTGTCTACACACAAACTTTAGTTAAACTGGCTCAACTTATATCAGCTGAGACCTGGTTGTATTGCTTTTGCTGTAAACTTAGTGGTGTTGTAACTGTATTGATCTCAAGATATTGGAGAGACAAGGTGGGTGAGGTAATATCTTTTATTGGACCAGCTTCTGTTGGTGAGAGAGACAAGCTTTCGAGCTACACAGAGCTCTTCTTCAGGTCTGAGAAAGGTATTTACAGTGTTCAACATCCCCCACAACACACCTTTCAAGATCCATGGGTCCTACACATGCCTATCACAACACGTGGTGTACCTCATGTAGTGCACTAAATGCCCCAATAACAACTATTTGGGTGAAACCAGACAGTCACTACACACCTTTAGTTAAATCAGAGCAGCTTTGTGTGCAGACCAGGCCTTGTCATGCTTGTAGCTCTGGAGGTCCCTGGTTCAATCTCTGGTGTCAGCCAAGATGGTTAGTTTCGTTTTCCTCCTCAGGAATAACCTTGTCTGTGTGAGCCAGTGGGAAATAAGCACATATAAGGTCTCCCAGGAGTGAGTCTGTGGACAGAAGCAGATTAATGCAGCTGGATGGCAACATCACAACATAGAGTCTAACAGCACCCATTGACTAGGTGACCATATGTCCCATTTTGGATGGGACAGTCCCTTTTTTAAGGCCTGTCCCGGCCGTCCCGACTCTTTTTGACAAAAGTGGGCATTTGTCCCATTCATTGGCTCTTGGCAATTTGATCAGTTGGCAAGAGCAAACGGGACAAATGCCCACTTTTGTCAAAAAGTGGGGTGCAGTGCGGAGGAATTTGTGGGAGGGCGAGTGGAGATGCCAACCCCTTGCAGTGGGGGAGAGCAAGCAGGGTTGCAGTGAACAGCAACAGCCTCTTGTGGGGGGCAGGTAATGTTCCTGCAACCCCAGCCTGTTGCAGGACAGAGCAGGGTTCCAGCAACCCAAGCCTCGTGGAGGGGTGGGGCAGGCAGGTTCCAGTGACCCCAGCCTAGCAGGGTGGGGTGGGGTGGGGTGGTGGGGTGGGGCGGGACTTGGGCCAGCCCCACACGGTGTCCCATTTTCCCTTTGGGAAATATGGTCACCCTACCATTGACAGAGAGCTGTCAGGCACAAACACAGAATCAGATTTGTCTAGTTCAAGGTGGATCTGCCATCCTAGTGCTGCTAGTCCTCCACCGAGAACCCATCTGTCAGTTTCAGAGTTTTCTCTGATTGTGTTCAGGTGAAACAGTCAGAGGTCATGAAATGACAGTACCATGATGAGGGGTTTAATCCTAGAACCACTGTAATCAATGAGAGTTTTATCATTGACTTCAGTGGGAACAAACTGAAGCCCAGAGTTATATCCTGTAACTAGAGGGGATTACTGCCATTATAATGAATCAATTTTGCATACTGACTCTGTGCTGTGAGAAAGCTCTCTGAAGCCACTGCAGCTCCTTTACAGTCTATGCAAGTGAAGCCCTTGAAGTGTCATCATCCAACGTGACAGCAGATGATTCACTTATTTTAGCCTGTTCTTCAGACAGTCAGGATGACTGGCTTCCCGTTAGTACTTAGATATTAGAAGAAGTCAATGGCTATTCATTCACTAAGAGGAGACTGTTGGGGTACTGTTCAGAATTTAAAAAATAACAACCATATTTTTCTCTACACTGAGTACCATTTAAAAAAAACCTTCCGCACCTTCCAGGGTTGACTTCAATGTGAGGCAGGAGTAGAATCCTAGGACTTCCAGAGCACATGACGGTATAGCCTGGAATGTCTTACTGCAGTTATGAAATAAGATATTAGAAAAATAAACGTTAATATTTAAAAAAGTGATTGAAATATAACTACAGCAACCAACATATGTAAATAACTGTAATGAGACCATCATAGAAATACTCCATGGGCCAGATCTGTAAACTGGCATAGCTCCGCTGAAGTCACCGAAGCTGTTCTGTTCTACTCTGGTTCTTATATCGCACTCATCTCTGGAGTATCTGATCTCCTTCTGTTAGCACATTGAACAGTGTAACTAACATCTGTCATGTGTTTGTCAGCTTCCAGCAGAGGATCTGGCTCCATACATACAACATGATCTAAAATATCAATTTTTACAATTAAGTATTGAAAAATAGCATGTTTTTAGGTTTACTTGCGGTTTTACTGATTTGGGCCTCTCCCTTGGAATGGTCAAGGTTTGTAGGTAGCATGTTGTCTAAAACTGCAACAGATACAAAAGAATTCCATCACGATTTATTTTAACCCGTCATTTCATAGAAACTGACCTGCGATCTAGAATTCTAGAGAGAGATTTATTTAATTTTAGAATTTAGTTCAGTGGAGTTATGCTGATTTACACCAGCTGAGGATCTGGCCTGTAAATTGTGGGTTAGGATGGTAACTATCCCACTTGAACAAACAACACCTCTTTTTCTATACTAGCCCTTCCAGGCTGGATCTCTCGCGGAGCTTTCCCATAGCTCCAACCAATCCCTGAGACCACAATGATTTTCATCTTAATTTTTTAAATTTGAAATCAAATAATTGCAAGAGGTTAAATGTTCTGGGTTTTTGTTTTTCAGAATGTTCAGTGACAATTAAAGGAAAGATGCTTTTGATGGGCAGCGAGTGAAAAAGTACTATCAAACCTCGTTATATTGAATCAACCCATGTGTTGATATAGTGCTCACTACAGTTGTCAGGACTGCTTCACGTGCCAAGACTTTAAACTTTAAATCCAGAGAATTGTGCCTCTCTGTATTTAGGTTTTTCTCCACAAGGAAAAGTGAAAATTAACGGCCCACTTTTGTGTTTCTAGTGCACCCAGATCCTCCCCCTGACCTCTGTTTATGATCCCTTCCTAGCAAAACTGACATTCGTTTTATTTTAAAAAAAGGAAACTGTTTAGATTCTATTGCTCTTATGTTTATGAATTATGGTGCTTCTTCCTCTTTTTCCTTTCTACTGCTGGCATTTGCTTTCATTCATGCATCCTTAAGCTTTGGTGAGGCCAGAGCAACATATTGTCAGCACAAGATACATTTAGCTGCTGTAAAAAATCAAGAAAAGGCTTTTTCATGTAATATGCTGATGCAATAAAATGATCAAGCTGCATTTGTTTCTGTGCAAAATCCTTCCACTCCAAGCCTGCATGCGCTCTTCCCAAAGCCTGCCCCAAATGGGAGCCAAGAATCCTAATTTATTGGTGGGGTGCTCGCTCTGTTTTTGTTTTATCAGTAATTTACAATGTGGAATGCCCCCATAGTCACCTTTCCCTCTTCTCAAGTAGGTGAACACAATGTAATTGTCTTGGTTGCAGAAAAAAGGATGCTTTCTCCAAGGCCCCATTAATTGGAAAACAGCACACAACTGACAGGAGTGTGGTGGGTGTGATTATCAGCACCAGATGAGAGCCATTAACAAAATGGAGAGTGTCATCTTCAGAGCACAAATATTTTCCCTAACTATAATACCCTCTTAAGGGGACCTGAAGTGGACATGCATTGTCACATGCACTCCCAATCGCACCGCCAATCATTTTTTACTACTGCTAGGGTTTTCAGAGGGAGAGCAGAGCAGCCCAAGAGATCTTAGCACTTAGGCCTATTGTACTTTATCCTTTAGACAAAGAAGCCACAAGCCTTTCTCTACACGTCTCTTAAGCTTTGTCAATAACTTAAAGTCCAAGTAATAATATTCAGACTTCATCCAGGAATCTCAGAGAAGTGTTTCCAGGATATGGAAGATTTTTAGATTAACTCATTTTGTTTTAATTCTTTCTCTCCCTGCTTTCCCTTTTTGTTCAACTCCCTGTGGAACAGAAGATGGGTTTGTAGCCCTGAATTGGTAGAATTGTTTCACATCATCAGCCTATTCATGCTCTCCCCTCCCCTGTTGTAAAACACAAGCGATTGCCAGTGGAACAGTGGTGGCATTGTGCTGCAGCACTATACCACCCAGATTTTACCTCAGCGCTCTCGGATCCCTTTTTTTGTTTTCAGTCAAAAGAAAGCATTTGCTCAGGGGAGGGGAGGGGGTGTTCCTATTGCTTCCACTAACATGGAGGTTAAAGGAAAGATTGATGGGAGAAAGTTCACCTAGAAAACCAGGATAAATTTCTTGCTGGCCAAGGCCAGTTGTTCCATTGTCCAGGGGCCATGTTTTTTGTTAATTATCTCTCACTCTCTCCTTTTATCAAGGAAACTGGCAGCAAAGCTCGGAGAAAGGAACAGGATATAGGGGTCAGGGGGTCCCATTTGGCCACCTAGGTATTCCATTTTAAATGCTAAGGGTGGGTTAGGCACAGGGTGAGTTTTGGTAGCTTGGGGTTGGGGAACTGAGGACCATCAAAATAATAATTAATTGAATGCATTTATTTATACCTAAAACTCTCAGCCCCAACTTAAAAAAAAATACTGCAAAGGGACCTTTTAAAAAAAAATGAGGGAAAGTTGCTTCAGACAAGAACATGTTGTCAAGGAAATAAACCTTCGTGAGAGTAGGCATTAAACACACAGCTGCTAGATTTGGCTGGGCCTTAGACACTGGTGGTAATGACAATGATTCTTAGTGGCAGCAAACCAGATCTAAACATAAATAGGACTGCATGAAAGGAAAGGAAATGGAACAAAACAGTTCCTTGGGTACCACTGGCAGAGGAATAACATCAATTTTGATTAAAAAGCAAAAGAATCCCCCTGTTTCCACACATTAGTAAAGGCATGCAAATTCATAACTCACCAACAATGTACCTTTGAAATGCAGCTGCACCCCACAAACAGGGCCTTTTTTCCACTCAGAGAAACAGCCCTATTTCAAGCGGAAAGAAAACAACTATTGAAAAAGCCACAAGAGACTGAAAAAGTGGGGAGGGGTGATCGGGAGGGGTGGAGGGAATGGTGTTCGTGTTGGCAGATGCCATAGATCAGCGTTCCTAATATAATGAAGCCTTCTTAGCTGGTTATGACTGAAGTGAATGATTGTTACACGATCCCCAGGATTCTCAGGCAGGTTACACTTGGACAGCTGTTAGCAATGTAGAAATAAACTGGAGAAATGCCATGTGTGATTTCCATGTGCCATATTCCCGCATAGGGGTTTAAGATGGCTCCTCGGGATGATATAACACATCCAATTATCCAAAGAGAGGCCATCTTCCATGAGGCCATTCCTTGAAGGACTTCTCCTCACAGTTATGCATGGGGGGGTGGGGGGTGATTTCACAGTGTCAAGTGGCTCTGGCTAACTGATGTAGTGACTTCCATCCAGAACAGTTGTCTCTTAATTCTCTTACTTCCAGGAGTGTCATAAAAAGGTACTAGACAATAGTTCCTGACGTACTTGCAGATAAATTGTATATCGTGGGTGACTGCAGCTAGCTAGGCCAGTTGGGTATTTCAGCAATCACTCCTCTTGAATGTAAAATGGAATTGTTTAAAAATAGATAGTATAGATGCAGTAGTTTAATGTCTAATGAACATCCTTCCTCTTGCTGTTGCACTTGGGGTGATGTACTGACAAAGGCAATAATAAAAATAAGTAACCACGTACCTATCTTGCCTCTTATCTGAGGCTCTCAGAGGACTTTGTAAATTCTAATGAATTAAGCCTCACCATGCTCTTGCAAGGTAAATATATGGCATTATCCAAGGGCACCTTTAAGCACAGTCTGGATAGAAGATCACAGTGAGTGTGAAATTTCAGAGGGGCACCATGAGTCTGGCAGGAGTTTCCACTGCAGAAAAAAATCATCTAACCAGATGACCCACATACCCAGGGCCAATTCTTCACATGTACCCAACATGCAAAGAGCTAAGTGGCTTAAAACCTCTCTTCACACAGCTCTGATCCCAGTGCTGCTCTTTTTGTGCTCTTACCCCTGTGCATGCTAGAGCAGACTGGAGGCTGCTCTAACTCATGCCAGTCTATAATGGCTACAAAGGACCCAAACGTAGCTCAGAATCAGTGCAGTATGGAGTGGGAACCGAGCCTCCTTTTCTCTTTTATGACCAATTTCCTCCACTATGCTGCAGGGCTGGCATGTGGTGCACCAACCTCTGTGTTGTCTACATCATTTCAATGCCTTTGAACAATTCTTTGCCTTTTTTTTTCTAAAATCCAACTTGTTCAGAAGTTCATCAGACTTATGTTCTTTGTGGGACATCAGTGAAAATGCAGAGAAAGAGAGAACATAACATTTGGAAACTCACCTTGGCAGTTTGAAAATGGCTCACCATCTCTTACTATATGTGCTCGCCCATCAGGAACATTTCTTTTTAAACCTAAAAAATTCAGGAAACTGCCTCACTTCTAAAAAAGTTAAAAAAAAAGTGTTTTTAGGCTGAAATGATCAAATACTGTCTCCAGGGGCTTGAGTTCTTCTACCTCGACTCATCTTGAGCAGTACCTTACTCACTGAAGTTAATGGAACTAATTGAGGAGTGTGTCAGGGTGGCACAATCTATCTCTTGCACGGTAAGTACAATGTACCAAACACCTGCTGAAAGACGTCTAGCAAAGTGCCCCAGATGGCTATTAGCCAGGATGGGTAAGGAATGGTGTCCCTAGCCTCTGTTTGTCAGAGGGTGGTGATGGACGGCAGGAGAGAGAGATCACTTAAGGTACAACTCAATTCAAGCTTCTTCACTCAGTTCTGATGTTCTTATTAAGACAAAACCTCTCATTGACATCTATAGGGTTTTTGACTGAAGCTGAAATTCAGTGTTGAGCTTTCTGCTTAATGCGTACATTGGATCACTTCTCTTATGCTGTTTTACAGTTGTGGGAGATGTCATATCATGCTGTAGCTGTTCTGTGAACAGAGAGAGGACTTGAGCTTTTATGAACCCTTCATAAGTCCTAGATTCTCTTAAAAACTCCCTCCTAAAAATGGCATGCTGAACTTAATGGGATTTGGCTCATGATTTGGCTCATTCTTTTTAAGGAAGATTTCATTTCTGAGCTTGCCTCTGAAATGTTGCAAAAACATTTGTAAAATAAAATATTTGCTACCAGATTTATCCTTCTCCACTTGATATACATTGTTTTGAAAAAGGACAGGGCAAAGCCTTGGAAAGATTGTCAGAAAACAGAGTGACATTTATTGTCATGAGACAATACTATTATTATTAGTTGATAGCAAAAATATACGTTGCCTGTTGGTGAGTCACTGCTTTTTAGCCCCTAAACTGATTGAAAACTCTTATCTTTTCTTACTGTACACCGTGGTGACAGTTGGATCTCCAACTTTGGGCCTATTATCCCTGGCAACATCTGACAGCTCTTAATCAATCAGCAGTTTTGTTGTTGAATGTATGGAGAAGAGTAACTGTGGGGTCATTGTATAGGCCTGGGCAATATGAGCTAGCAGATGTGAGGTGCTTAGTTTAGTTAAACATGTAGGGGACGTGCTTTTGAAAACTCTGAACATAGCTACAACAACAACAACAAACAGATTTCATGACAAAGCCCTTGTAGAAAATACAATCACAAATCTGTTCAAGTGGGACAAATACTCATACAGACACTTGTCTTGGGGATGCATCTAGCGTCTGAACTAGCACACACTGAAGTCAGTGGAAAGCCTCCCACCAACTTCAATAGACATTGGATCAGGCCCATGGTTTACAGAGAATTTCTGAAAACTATTCCTGGATTTATTTAACACATAAAATTTAGGACTAAATTCTGCCTGCAGATGCATGTGCACAGCTCCTGTTGAAGTCAATGGGAGCTTCTCTTCTTTCTGAACAAAGACCAAATCATGGACCCTACACAAAGCCCAAGTCAGTGGGTTGTGTGCAGCAACAGTGGACCTGTATGAAGTTGGAGGTTGCACAATCACCTCCCTTGCGAATCTGGGGAAGATTATATTACACCTGTGCAGACTCCAACACTGCTGCTCCAGCCTAGAGGCCTTCACTTTTTTTCCACATCCTATTGAGGAACGTTCGGCCTGCTTCACAGATAAGAGCATCCACATACAGACGTAGCTGAATCCTAGGAATTGGAGGCAGTGCATCGGAACGCAAATGAAATACCTCACCATCCTTCACAAAACTCATGGAGCTACAAGTTCTCAAAGTCTTGAAGAAAATGTGATCCACCACTTCTGACTGACCTTTGTTCCTCACAGCTGGAAAAAAGCAGTGGCAGAAAGACATATTGCATCTCTTTGGACCATCTTTGGCTGGTCAAAGAGCTGCATCTCTCCAGGCTCAATTATGGCAATCCACCGAACCTGAGGGTGAAAGTAAATACCGCCAAGCTGCAGATGCTACAAAATGTGACAGTTTATCTTTTGAGTAATACAGGGGAATGACATCACCTCATGGCATTCCACATGTTGCTCTGCTTCCCCACCAAACATTGGATGCAATTTAAGGTTATGATACTGATCTCCAGGGTCTTCAGTGGATTGAATTTGTCTCTGTGACAATACCATAACGGCTCTGATCAGGGATGCTGTGACTAACAGCACTTGAGTGAGATTGCTAGCAATAAGGGATTGGGCTTTCTTGGCTGCTAGATCATAGCGGTAGTACTCCCTTCCACATCATAATGGCCATGGATCTTGCCATGTTCAAAGTAAGATATAAGCGATATCTCTTAGCAATAGGTTTCTATCAATAACAAACCAAGAATGCTTGGTTTCCTTATTAATCGCCAAGCATGCTCCAACATGTATATTAGGAAGGAGTGGAGAATACAGTCTTTCCAATTTCTTATCTACTTCATTTTTGTTAGCAGTCAGGTACCATGGTGATGGTCACATTATAAATACCTAGCCAGCCAACCAAATTGCATTGTGATACATTATTTGTGACTACCATGTGCTTTAAGACACAATCCAGTGAGTCTGAGTCTTTTTTCCCTCCTAGTCCATCTCTTAAAGACATTTAACAGTAAAAGCAGGTGAAGTTCTGGGTTTTCTCTTGCCTTGTGACTATTGTCTTTGTATAGGCTTAATTTTCATACATATTCATCAGTGTAACCGAGTAGCTGGCCCAGTAAATGAAACTGGGCTCAAGTCTCCTGTTCCAGTCCAGGTGCTCCCAGCTGAGCCAGTTAAGAGGGTGGGGCAGTACCTAGGCCAGGGGTCAGCAACGTTTGGCATGCAGCTCGCCAGGGTAAGCACCCTGGCGGGCCGGGCCAGTTTTATTTACCTCCTGACGCGGCAGGTTCGGCCGATCGCGGCCCCCACTGGCCACGGTTCGTCATCCCGGGCCAATGGGGGTGGCGAGAAGCTGCGGCCAGCACATCGCTCGCCCGCGCCGCTTCCCGCCGCCCCCATTGGCCCGGGACGGCGAACCGCGGCGAGTGGGGGCCGCGATCGGCCGAACCTGCCGCATCAGCAGGTAAATAAACTGGCCCGGCCCGCCAGGGTGCTTACCCTGGTGAGCCGCGTGCCGAACGTTGCCGACCCCTGACCTAGGCTATAAAAGGTAAGTCAGGCATTGGAGCAGACTGTCAGTGAGGAGAGAGGCAGGAGATGAGAGCTGCTAGAGGGAGAAGGCAGTTCCTCGGAGAAGGTTGAAGGCAGGAGAGCAGAAAAAGGGATTTGCTGGCTGGCATCCCTAAGCCAGGGCTAGAGGGTTAGAGAAGGCTGAAGGCAGGAGGAGCAGCAGCAGAGGGAGATGTCTGTTATCTCTAAGTTGGAGAGCCACAGCCAAGGACCTGAGAGGGCTGAAGGAAGGGGGAGCAGCAGCAGCAAAGGGGCCCACTACTGACATCACTGGGACCAGAGAACTTGACCCTGAGGAACAGTGAGAGGGCCAAGGGGAGTCAGCAATGCTCCCCGGCAAGGATGCTCCCAGTAGAGAGGCTATGGGGCACTCTCTGAGAAGAGTGGGCTTGCATTGCAGAAGGAAGGGCTGGGTTGGAGGCATGGAGATGTGGCAGAAGACACTGGGGTATGGGGAGAACAAAGCTGGGTTTTAAGGACTACATGGACTAGGGATGATATGGATTATGTTTTGGGACTTTTGTTATGGACTATTTGTTTTGTTAATAACCAATGTTTATGGACTACAGGATAAGCTTGCATGGCATTACTGGGGACCCCAGAGGGAAACTGAGGCAAAGAGCCACATGCAGGGCTGCTCCGATGCCCCGGGTGGGCACCCAGGAGGATTGCTTAACAATCAGGAAGCAAGTAGAGCTTTCATCTATGTCTTCAGTTAACACTGATTTCTTTTCTCAAATAACTACCCACCTCATGGGAGTCGGCAGTTGTAAAAATTACTATATTTATATCTGGTAGCACCTGTGATGCGATAGGTGCTTTCCAAACAGAAGAAGGCTTGAGCTCTTCCCCAGGGCACTCACTGTCTAAGGAGTACACTGTTGCAATGCTGCGTTCAATCCATCATTACTCTAGTAGTAGAGTGAACTTTGGGGAAAATATCAAGTACATGGGAAAAGCATCATTACTTTGATCCAGATGAGTTTTAACAGCACTATTCCAGTCTCTCTCCCCACTGCTGTAAGCTGTGTGAACAGCTTTTGAAAAGGGTTCTAATTATGGACTGCTTCCTCCTCCTTTCTGAAGTCAGCTACAGTGTTCTTTTCCCCCATATGCTTTTCCCTTTTTATCTTTTAAATGCTTTTGTCTTCTTACATAGGGTGTCTTCACTGTCTGTATTTTCCATTCTGAATGCCACAAAAAGTGATGAAGCACTATATGTAGGTCTGACAAATTTTGCAGTATTGCATCTAGAGCTGCTCTATTTCCCACAATGCATTATCTATCACTAAGGAAAACCTGACCTGGTCTTCCTTACACCATCTACTGGAGTTTCCCCTCCTTTCAAATAATACCCTGCAGGCCTATTATTTTAAGTTCTCGGTTAATTTTTATTCCTTCACAATGTTAACAAATCCAATACATTTATACCACTTTCTTTCTTGGTTGCCTTGCTCGGACCCACATAGGCCCCAGTCCATCAAAGCACTTAAGCGTCTGCTTAACTTTAAGCACATGTGTACTTCTATTCACTTCAATGGGACTACTCGTATGATTAAAATTAAACAGGGCTTTGTGCTTTGCTGGATGGGAGCCCTATTCAATAAGGTTATATAGATAGTGGGCTAGATCCTCAGCTGCTATAAATCTGCAAAGATCCATTGAAATCAATGGAGCTACACCAATTTCCACCAGCTTAGGTGCCAGTTTAAGCCCACATACCTGTGGGCCTAAACCCACGTACAAGATTGATTTGTACATGATGACTATCTTTATTTATATTCACACTCACACACTAAAGGGAATCTGTCTGTCTTTGAAAGAGCCAAATTTTGACCTAACTGTTGGTACTTCACTTTACAAAGTCCAGCTAATTAGTAGTAAATGGAGATATCCCAACTCCTAGAACTGGAAAGGACCAAAGGTCATCGAGTCCAGCCCCCTGCCTTCACTAGCAGGACCAAGTACTGATTTTGCTCCAGATCCCCAAGTGGCCCCCTCAAGGATTGAACTCACAACCCTGGGTTTAGCAGGCCAATGCTCAAACCACTGAGCTATCCCTCTCCCTATTTTGTGTTTGAGAACAAATACTTTTACTTTTATAGGGGGAAAGAATTAATGGATATTTGCAGCTCAGTATTACTGAGTATCCCTACGCTAAAAAAGAGATTGTATAGTAAGGAAGCAAATACTTCATCTTACAGTCTTTGGACATATGAAACTATTGTTTCAAAAGAGCTCTCTAGCAGTTCTGCATGCCCAAAGTTTTGTCCCCATAAACAGTAGTTACACATGCATGTCGGTTAGACATCTGACTACTTCAGCCAATGGGACTACTCATAGGGCAAATAAAGTTAAGCCTGTGCACAAGTCTTTGCAAGATCAGGGGCTTAGTTTTCATATAAGAGGAAATTCTGAAGAAAACGTTTACTATTATTTATTGTTTCCAGAAGTGCTCACAATGTACTAGGTGCTGTACAAGCAAAGAAGACATGGGACCTGCCACAGACCCAAACAGACACAACAGAGAAGGCGGAGGGTAGAGAAAAAGGCAACAACAAGAAGCAGGGTGGTCAGGAGGTGATTAGACATCCTGCTAATACAAACTTTTAATTGCATACATTTATATATGGAGCAACACAGATTTGCACCAGCTGAGGAACCAGCTCAGAGAGGTATAATGACATATGGACAATTCCAAATTACCCCACCATTATAGACATTTCCACATTTTGCAAATTACACAAGACAAAAGAGGAGGATTGTCTCACAACATGGCAGAAAGCCAAAACATTGTCCTCATAGGACGGGCTATTGTGGAATTGTGCCAGTAATTTCACCTCGTAGAGCAATGTGTTTATTTTGTTATAAGAACACTTATGTGTTAATTAAGATTTTCCTTAACAAGCTTCTTTAATAGTACATCAGTAATTTTGCAAATTGCTTCCATTACTTTTCATACAAACTTGTATTACTTGATGTTTGACATTTTCTAAGTGGTATTTTAAATATCATTTTGCATTTTCATATCAGATGGCTGCATAGAAAGGCACAATAACAGTCTGATTGATAAAAGGACATTGCAACACAATCCAAAATCTTCCCCTTTTGCTTTTTTTTTTTTTTTTTAACCACCCTGTTACTTCTGTATTGTGTACATTTTAAAACAAGCATACAGGGAGCTCTACAAGGCTAACAGTCTGGTTATAGCCTCAAAGATGACAAAGTACTCTGTAAATACTTTATCTAGAAATGCTATCCTCTCCACAACTGCTTCTTTGCAGAAGAGAATCAGTATATTTGCCTAGATACTTAAATCTGTTTAGTATAATGCAGGTTGAGAAGAAAGTTTGCAGCTGCACTAGCTTCTGTGCCTTTAGTACATTTAAAAATGCTCATTTGATGTCCCCCCGCAGCAGATAGCATTTAGCTAGGGTTAAACCATGGCTTTTGTGCACAAAAAGTACAGCAGTGAATAAAAATGACTAAGTGCAGCTGTAAATCTCTAACAATATTATTCAGAGTGAGTGAATAAATCTACACTACATCATAAAAAGGAAAATCATCCAATCAAGAAGTCTTAAAGCATATTAGACCAGCTTCCAGCTCTCAGTGTGGGAGAGAAACCTACTATATTATCCAAAGTGCTAAGGAGATTATCAATGGATTTCACTCCTGCATCCCTTTTACATCACCCATTTCATTAGAATAAGTAATAAAGGTGATAAATGACATCACAGAAAGCTGGGATTACTCAAAAAAGCTTGCTGAAATTATGTTCATTTTCTACCTAAACATTCAATACCACTTTCTGAAGTTCAGATTCAACAGCAAAAAGTTTTAGTATCAAATCAAACTAACATTATTATTATGCAAAGCTTTTTTCCTGTATTCTGCTTTGCTAAATGACCCTTATTAACATGCAGATTGACTGGGGATTACCAGAAGGTCTCCCAAAATAATCATCAGAAAATGTCTTTATAAAGGACACTTTCCTCTCCTGCATGCTAGGGTACAACCACTAGAACACATTCCATAAACCTCTCTCCTACTACTCACATGTACTGTTCAGGGCAACTACCTGATGGAGGTAGCAAGCCTGACAATCTAAATAATTTTGTTTTTACCAGCTAGCAGGGTCTATGTTATTGTAGGCTCTGTAAAAATAAGGGTGAAATCCTGGCCTCACTGAAGACAGTGGGAATTTTGCTATGTGACATAATACTTTTGCTTTAAGCTAATACAAAAGTTAATGAGTGGAGCCCAGAATAGATGTGATCTTAGACTGTGGGACTGCTTTGCTTTGTGTTTTCATTTGAATTGTATCTCTATATAAAATCTAACACAATCAATTTGTAAATGTTTAGTGATTTCATTATTTATGAACTTTTTCCCTTTTAAAAATATGATGATGGTTGTTTAGACTAGAGAAGAGATGAAAAGGGGAGCTGCAATAGAGCTATACCAGGTTCTCCTATTTACTGTTTCTCATAAAATAAGAACAAGGGGACATCAGTGAACATGAAAATATAAAATTTTAAATTGACAAAAGGAAATGCCTTTTTATACAATGCGTCATTCTCCTAAAGAATTCATTGTCATAAGATATCACTGAGTTAGCAGGGTTCAAAAACAGATCAGATATTTATATGGATAAGGAGAACTTTCATGCTTAAATAGGATACAAAATGTGTAAGGGATATAAACCCTCATGCAGCAGGACATTAGCCACCCACTGACCAGCAGTTAGGCAGAAACATCCCTTATGGGCAAGTTATTTCATTATGGGGTCTCTTGTGCCGTCCTTTAAAGAATCTGGCACTTTCCAATGTTGGAGACAGACTCCTGGCCTAGATAGATCATGGCTCTGATCCAGTCTGACAAGTTCTATGTGGCTACTGGGGCTTTTTGTCGGGGGAAGAGGGAGGATCTTTCAAAAATTTTACCAACTCGTTGTAATGTAGCAAAAAAGGCAGCAAAGGTGAGATTTTTTTTTTTATTTTTTTTTACCAATAACTTTCCAGATTTAATTTGGGGCCGAGGGAATGTTACATTTGCGAGTAGGCTATATCTTTCTTTCAGTCTGTCTTTAAGGTTGTACTTTAGATTCACTAATTTGTAAATCATTTCACAGAACTCCTTTTGGGCCCTTTAGTTCAGCGGAAGTATGGGCAGTGGACCTGCAGATGTATAGACGTGTTTCCTCCTGTTTAGAAAGAGAAATGAAATAAATAATAATAAAATGACAAAAAAAAGTCACACTCAACAATAGAGCGAAGCACAGAGCTTTGTACCTGAGGATCCACTTAAAGGGAAACTTCATTCCAATCATTTTAGAATTAAAGGCATGTCCTGAATGCCTTATTCAACAAACTGAGGTAGAACGTACCCCTTCAGTATGCTGAGAACGCACTGCTCCCACTGACTTCTACAGGAGTTGCATGTGCTTACTACCTCTCAGGATCAGACCTGGAGTTCTTAAAACTCCTGTTCTGTCAGTTATGGTGTTGTCTAAGGGTGTGTCTACACTGCACTTAAAAACCCATGCCTGGCTCATGCCGGCTGACTCGGGCTAAGGGGCTTGGGCTAAGGGGCTGTTTAACTGCGGTGTAGACATTTGGGTTCGGGCTGAAACCTGGGCTCTAGGACCCTGCTACGTGGGAGGATCCCAGAGCTTGGGCTGCATCCCAAGTCGGAACATCTACACCACAATTAAACAGCCCCTTAGCCTGAGCCCCTTAGCCAGAGCCAGCTGGCATGGGCCAGCCATGGCTTTTTAATAGCAGTTTAGACATACCCTTAGGGGCCATTTCTCCCCTCTAATATGCCTATGCCACTTCCACTGACTTCAGCAGAAGTTGTAGTGGTATATTAGGAGGTTAAGAATCCAATCTAGCTTCCATTGAAGTCAGTGGAAAGGCTCCTGTTGACTTCAATGGGAGGTGGATCAGGCCTTTTGTTTGGCTAAATTCTGTGGCTGCCTCCTGATAATGAGTCCTAATTGGTCAAATCTTTTCTTTGGCCACTACGAAGTTATAATATATACTGTTCTAGTTTTGAAAGCTGTAGGATGATGATTCGATTATGGTTACAAAGGAAGACAAACTTTTCAGTGATTTTTAACCAAATTATTGTTCTTCCTTGATCGCAGGAGTCAGAAAGAATATAGAGGAGGTTCAGAGCATGTCATTCCTAACGTAATTCATATGCTGCTCTGTTATGTGCAATGACAAATGACTAGGGATATCCTTCATTCAGGAAATACAAAACTTGACATATTACAGCAGGAAGAAATATGGGTCAGATCCTCAGCTGGTGTAAATCAAAACAGTTCGTTAGGAACTATGGTGATTTACACCAGCTCGGGAAGTGACCCAGACTACTTTTGGTGAAAATGCAAACCTGATCACCCTATTGCCAGATCTGTAATCATCCAAGGGCAGAATCAGAATCTGGTATGAATTCCACTATCCCTGATCAAGTATAGAGACCTGGTGAACTTTCTGAGGTCAATCTCCTATATCTTCAAAAGGGCAGAATCAAGTTCAAGTGCTGTGAGGAGCTTTTATGAGTAAACCTCTTTTATTTTTTATTTTGTTTCCAGTAGTGCCCACAATGTGTGAGGCGCTTTCCAAACATAAAAGAAGCACAATGCCTACCTTGAGTAGATCAGTCTATCAAAAGTTTAGAATACAATAATCGACTGTAATTCACATAATATTAAAAAACAAACAAACAAACAACATTGCTACCCCCTCCTATTTCCTGCTTAGAAATCGGAAGCACTTGGCCTTCACTACCATAATTAAATCACGAGAGGCAGGTTTTACAATTGAATGAAGTTGATTTAATATTATTTTTCCAGCTGCTATAGTGATCGAATAAACAGACAGCTTCTGCTTTTCTAAGATATTTGCAGAATATCCATCACTATAGGAACTAAGTGGTAAATCCCAGCACAGGACAAACGTGTAGAACTTCTCTAGCACCTCACTTTGTAACATATTCACATTTAAAAAGGACGGGTGAACTACTAATTTCTCACGCTCTGTGTTTCTGCCTGCTTAATGACCAGCTCCCAAACGCCCTGTGTTTCTCCCTCAGAATAACATAGGTGTTTCAGTGGATAAATTTTGTTGACCTTTTGTCTGTCTCTGTCTTCCCAAGTTTGAGTAGTTAATGTGGTTTGTAAATAACTCGAAATTAGACTAGTAAAGAAATCAGATCGAAAGAGTTTTCACCAGTCAGTGTCCTCTTGCAACAATTTCCATCTATTAAAAAGCAGACGGTTCTGCAGCTCTCATAACCCACCTCTGAGCCCCTAACAATGGACAGCTCCCTACAGCCCCAACAAACCAAGAAGCTGACACAGCCTGCAAAAAGCAGAACACACGGGGAAATAGGAAGGGCTTAGACACAAAAGCTTTCCACATTAGATAGTGCTAGTAAATAATTCATGCTGTGATAGCAGGACCACAGCAAACACTCCACATGCAGACAGTCCATTTTTTGTCTCTGAAGGTTGAGTATGTAAAAATCTGTTTTATATTGTAAAGTGAATCCTTTCTTCTCTATAGCAGCTTTTAAATGTAGCCTTTTCCCTTGATAGCTTTTTTGTTAACCATCCTTAGACCTCGACTACTACATTTTTTTTCTTTCATGATATTGGGTAAATGTTCATGCTGGACAGCCAGTGTGATTTCCCCCTTCCCTCCCCCCCCCCAAAAAAACTGAGTAGTTTCAACATAATGGTAAAAAACTCCAAGATCAAATAAAAGGAATCTCTGTCATAGAAGCATCTTCTATTAAAAGGTGGAATGTGTGAATGGTGAATTACCCTGGGACTTTGAAAGAGGAATCAAGGTGTCCACTTTTATGGATAACTATTCTGTTCTAGAAGGTTCTCATGCCACCCTCAACTGTAGTGTCTGAGCACCTAACAGTAGTGCATTAGGAACATGATGAACATCTGTCATGTATGGTTTGCTCTCTCTCTTAGCCTCTCCCCAAAGGGAGAACTGTGTGCAGTGTGTGATTGGTTTTGGAAGGGTTTTGATTCTGTTTTTTTTTTAATGTACATGCGGATCTGTGTTTATGTTACAGAAGGCAAGATCAGAAAAATGTGCATTGCACTGACAGTGCAAGGTGGTGAGGCATGTGATAGTCCTTAGAGCCTATGGGAGTTCATTCCACAATCTAAGACCAGATCCCGAGAAAGCTCTTTCTCCTGCATAGATGAGCTCTCCTATTATTACAGAAAGTTCCATGGTGATGGAGGAGCATAGCCATTGACCACAGAGGTCATCCTGGAATTTTAGGTGATTTTTTATATATGCTGGGCCCAGGCCATTGAGCACCTTAAAGAAAAGGACTGATACTGTGAACATGACTTGATATTCTGTGGGAAGCCACCAGTGAAGAGAGCAGAGGACAGCTCTGATGTGCTCGTGGTAGCCCATGTTGCTAAGGAGATATGTTGTAGCTGGTCCAAGGGGACACCAGCATAAACCAGGGCCAGACTATTAAACAGGAAAAAAAATTATGTTTTACTGGGAATGTTGGTTGGACATAGGACATAATGCAACAAAGAACCACATAGCATAATAGGATGTTAGACCATTAGAAATTAGAATGACACTGTCTGCTTATTTATGTGGGGAGCACAAAGAAGAGTGTCTTCTAGACTCAGGCATATGCAGTGGATGAAGTGACTGACTCCTGTAAAGAAAGTAGAGGGCCAGTTTTTCAAAACTGACCATCCAAACTGTCTACACAAATTGTGTATTTGCACACACGACTGCAGGCCATCTTTGAAAATGTGTCCCTATTAAAATTTGCAAATAGCTTTTGAGTGTTTTTAGTATGAAAGGTACTATACAATTGTGTAATATTATTATTTTCCTCTATTGTCTGCAATTCACTGGATGGCAAATGCCCAGTTAATTTAATGTGAAACAAAAGGCTAGTCCTTGCTGATGGTGAATCATTAGGTACTGTGACCATATATGCACCATACAGGATTGTTCTTGCAGAACTCAGCAGTCCTCTAACTTAAAAGTCTGAAATGTTTTAAAACTAATGTTATTTCTTTAATAAGCCACCTTTACCCTGCATTTGCAGTTGCTATCAGACAAACATGGCAATGCAATCTGTTCCTTCCATTTTGTTAATAGGCCATCATGCCATTCTAGAGATGGTAGTTAGTAATGTAAAGAGGCTGTATTGTTTGTTTAACAGTCAAGTGACAAATTATTTAATTAGCACATATGCCATTTGTCTCCACAGCTGTGTTCATCATTCTAATTGCAAAGCAGTTTTAATTTATTACAGATATATTGCTCCCTAATACTAACACAGTAATTATATGCTTCCATTATCGCACTGCACCCTGTGTAAAATTACTCATTCCTCCACATAGAACATATCTCCCTCCTAGCGAAATGTATACACATTGCTTTCCAAGAAAAGGGACAGTCATGTGCACATTTAACAACGTAGAACTTCCCTGGAAACTTTTTCTAACCTTTACCTTTAAACTTTTGATTGATGGAGAGTTTTTTGTTTTTTTATGTAAACCACACAGTGCTGTTTTGATATCTCCACCTACTGGAGAAATCACACCACACACTAAGATATCTGCTCCTAGCTTCTTAAAAATACTCATCTGCTCACCATTCACTGAAGAAAAAATTCCACTTACACCCCTCCTCATCTGGCCTGCCTTCTGGGCCAGAAAGGGAACCATGTCAACAATTTACTGTTCACCAAACACATTTGTAGGCAATGTTACCTTGATAGATTACAAAAGAGTGTCATTGATTGCCAACTATCATACATGTTTATTATATACAGAGGAAGGTATTGAGTCTGTCTCCATACATGGGCAAGTATGAGTGAAATTTGAGCATTATGTATTTGTAGGTAACATTTCACAATTTTGGTAACATTTTTTATATTTTGGAAACTAGGCCACGCTAACAGGACCTTTCTTTAATAGAAGAAATAGTTGTGTTCCTGAAATCACTACATAAATATAACGGAAGGGGCTACGTTGCTCTTTATACTTTGCTTCATAAGAGAGAGAATAGTTGGCCTTGTCAGGAAGTGAAACTGATTAGAAACAAAACTGAAACTCACTAGGGGTGAAACTAAGTGAAGTCACTGGGATTTCTCCATGTGGATAGCTTGCAGAAACAAACTACGGTAGTCTCTTTGAAGTAAATGGGATTTTAGCACGTGCCTATTATTAAGCACATGCTTAAGTCCTTAACATTCTATCAGCTCTAATACTCTAAGATATTTTTGTTAATCACACAGATAAGAATATTTGGTTTTTTTTATTACTTTATATGATTTTAACCAGACTATGAGATTACTTATATGAATAAACCATAAAGTAATTCACAATTGGCATGATAATATATTACCTCCATGGACATATATTCAAGTTTTCTTTTTAATCTCTTACACAATAGTAATTAATTAACTTAGTTTTAAATTTTAAGTCTCCTGAATTTTCTTTTGTAAGAAACATGCATTATTGTCTGATCATCAGCAATGCCCCTATGCTGATTAGTTAATTCTTCTCCAATCTGAACTGCAGGAAATAGTTAATTCCTATTTTTCTATGTAAATTTAATGTAATCATATAGTTTCAGTGACAGTAATATGCTACTATTTTCTTATAAACACCAGTAGAAAGATTCCTCTTCTGAAACCATCTTTGTATTTCTAATGTCACTATCCCCAGCATAAAAGACTTTTATTGTTATTACGCAACTGTCAAAGCCACATCTAGTTGTATATTATTCACCTAGAATGACAGACAGGATGGATAAAATTTCCCCTGAGGTAATGCAGACCTAAGAGAAAGGGGGGAAAGGGCACAGTAGATGGGCCTTGTCCATGCTTTCAGGTGGCAAACAGTCAGGGACTCCTCCAGCAATGCCTCCCTGCCAGACGCCAAATTCAAAACAGCAAATGCAGCTCTATTCTTTCCCCCCCGCCTTTTTTTCAATGTGGAATACAAGGCCACTGCCAAAAACATATCCAGCACAATCAAACATCAGATGGTGACTCCTTTCCCACAGCTTGTGTGAGTGAAAACACTGAAATTATACCCATGTTTTAGTGGCGAATCCCCTGGTGTTCAAGCGAGGCAAGCCCAGCACAGGGCTCTTGTTCTCCTGCTTTTTGTTCCTGGACTTGCACTGTTTTTAGCACTGGACACCATTCAGCCTCCATTCAGTATTGTATGTCACTTCACATATGGTTCATCCGCTCCAAATGTGTGCATGTACCCAGAAAATGCAGCTTTTCATTATGTATTCTCTATGTAACAGAAAAGATTAAGATGTAAGCCTACTGAATGCAGCAGGAATTAGTTGGACAGATGAATAAGGGAAAAATGAATCTAGAATGATGGCGGATTTAGTCTAATGATTGTGGGAGGGCGTTAAGAACTTGGTGGTAGGTTTCAGCCCTTTTAATCCCAGACTGTGTGTGTATTTTGGCAGGAGAAATGTTTCTTCAGAACTACATCTAGAGGGATACAGTAAAAATACTTTTAACCTGAAACAGAAGAAAGCCATCAAAAATGTCATTCAAGGTATTGAATCCCTTTTTTAAACTCTCTTTTTTTTTTTTGTTGCTTTTGTTGAAGACTTAACTTTTCAATAATCAGATTTTTTTGGAAAAAATAGTTTAGTGAAAGTATAGAGACATCCTTCCTGCATTTATGCATTTCATTCTGTTTTTTTTCTCTTTAAATATAATTTCTATGTATATCTACTAATGAGGGAACCTTCCAGTGAAAACCTGAGCAATGACTTGAATTCTAACAGGAAAACAAAACTAATATGCACTAAAGTTTCATTATACTCTTCATACACAAATAAAGCCGCACCAATGCTCCTGAGGTTGTGTAAAAGGTATTAAAAATACAGCAATTTAAAGTGGAAGTTATGGAAACTGGGAACTGTGATGACTTGAACAATCAGAAAAGCAGTTACTCTAATATCAACCATTTTTATTGTCTTACAGAAAATGAGAAGAGGGGAAAAATCTTAACCTTCAATAGAAAAATTTGGAGTAAGCTTACTTCCTACAACAGTTTTCACAGACAGATACTTTTTTTCAACCAATTTTGATTGAAAATCAACATTTGCATCACAATAGAGATATTTCAAAAGTACAAACACAAAAGGCTGCAACTTCAGAGACTTCTTAGTCAGCTGTGTTATTTAGCTTCTAGTACATCATCTCATAAGGGCCTCAGGAAAGAGATATTTACTAATTCAGAACATCAGTGGGTATTCTGTTAACTGCTCATTGCAAAAATATCAGCAGTTGTCTCCTTTTGGTAACTTATGTTCACTCTTTCAGTGCTGTGAGCAGTCATAAGTAAACACTTTGGGTCTGAAGCCTGCTATTTATTGAGGTAATTCAGTTATATTTTTGGTGAGTGCATTTTATTGTTAAAATGGTCTTTATAAAAGCTTTCTACATGACAAAAAAAAAAAAAAAAGAAGAAGAAGAAGAAGAGGGAGAGTCACTAGCAAACAACCATGATAAATTATTGTGCCTTCTGGTCAGCAGTGCATGCATTCTGACACATCTTAGGCACATGGTGTCCCTGGATGGCTTGAAGCATCTGTCTAGCTTCCCCCATGCTAACTGCTGACAACTTAAAAACAAGAAATTAAACGCCCTTTTTTGTATCCATTCTACATCTTTATAAAAATTTTAGAACAATTCCCTTTACATGTCTATTCCATGTGCAAAGGTACATTTATGGAAAGGCCAAGTTAAATTTTGGAGAAAGAATATTGTACTATATAGCCTTTTTAATAAAGTGGCCTGTTTTCATACTCTGGATTAATTTTGCTTAGCAGTTCAAGTAAGATGTAATTTAAGGCCCAATTCTGTGATGTCCTGAGCACCTTCATTTCTTTTTGGGTTTGACCCTTTGTTTCATTATTAGATCCCAGTCTGCAAGCACTTCATATGTGAGTATCTTTATTAGCACTGTCAACCCCAACAGTTCAAAAATAATGATAGGCTTAAAAATAAGAAATATTTTTAAAAGGGTGGGCCTTTTATTTTCCTTCTCCTTTTTGAACCTTTAGAGTTAACGTTTTCAAGCTTTTCTTTGCAAACATAGCAACAAGAAATTTAATTTTTTCATATGAAAGCTGTGATTCTCATGTAATCACATGATTCCAGGAGCTGTGACCTTCAGAAAAACACCAAATATCATGCAGGTTTCAATAAAAGTGTAAGCATTGGCTAACTGCTTTATGTGCATCTGAACAGTCCCACTGAAGTCAATGGAGTTATTAGTGTGCAAAGTTACTCACACACATAAACCTTTGTAGGATCAGGCTATTAAACAGGAATAATTTTAAAGAATAATAGTTTAAATATCATATACATACATATGCCTGAGTATAGTGCACTCCACAGTAATTATCAGATCAAAATATTTTTTTCTTTCCCATCTTCTATATGCTAATTATTTTATTTACTCTTTCTGAGAAAGTGGGGAGAAATGCTAAGAAAGAAAGAAAGACCACAATTGCACCTATTGTCATTATATTATTTTTCAAAATTAAAAACAAAGCTTGTTCAGTAATAATCCCTTTTAAAAACTGACTAGTAACCTAGCCAGTTACTGAGTGCAGAAAATAAATATAAGCTATTTACAAGGATAGTCTAGTTTCCAGTCACTTCAAATAAGTTATAACCTGTTTGAACTTTCCGATTAGTTTAATTTTTAATTGTAAAAGATAATTGTCATTCAGGTACATGTTCACTATTGTCAAGCAAAAGTAACTCATAATATACCTACTCCTGAAATCCTTACCCAGCCACCATTGGCTTCAATGGGAGTTTTGCCTGAGTAATGACTGTAGGACCAGGCCCTTTGCCAGTAAATCTCATGTAAACCACTCTATAAACTTTTTCCTTTGGATCCAGTACAAGTTTCACAGTGGGACATGTTTTTCTCCTATTAGAATAACTAATCTGAGATAATTTTCACTATTCTTTTGCTGCTTTCACAATAGGAATCATGCTTCATTTTGAAACTGTTTATGTCTAGGTAATAAGCTCTCTTTTTTCAGTGAATTTAATTACATGGTAGAATCTAAATAGAAATTACAGCATTCCAATAAACAAAACAAGAAACGGTGTGAGCACAATGAATGGATCATAATTTGCCTGTAGGAACAAAACAGGCATGCCCTGTGCTTTGTCCTTGTGTATATTTAGGGTTATTACCAGTGTCAGGGCTTCTAAAGTGTCTTTCTGTGATAAATACAGGGCTGGACCATGGAAAATCAAAAAACAAACTCCCATTTGGAGGGGCAATAACTTTTTCCTAAGAGGGGAGGACTAGGCCTTTTGCCTATTATCTCAGACTTACTTCTGGTCCTGTACCTCTTCCAAGGTAACAGGGAGAGAAGGATCACCCACATCACACAGCTACCTTAAGTCTTCCAGTAGCAAACAAGCAAGAGAGATCTTCTCATTGTGAATCAAACAGAAAAAACTGTTTGCTTCTAAAAAGCAGTGTTCTTTCTGATGAAGGCAATTCAATGCAAATTACTTGTGTCCAGGAGTCAGTAGCCGAACGCTCACAATTGCCTTCTCTTTCAGCGAGCTCTCAGTGTTTTGTTGTGATCATTTTTATTTATATATTTGTATGACAGTAGTAGCATCAAGAATCCCCAGTCAGAATCATGGTCCTATTGTGCTAGATGCTGTGCAGACACATATGAAGAAATGGCATTCTAGTTTTGGGGCCTGATCCATAAGACTCTTATTGACTTGAATTGACTTTGGATCAGGCCCTAAGTAAAGATACAAATGAGTTTAATGACGCAAATGAGAGAGAGAGAAGAAGAGGAACAGTGATAGAAATGTGTGGACGTATAGATCAGCTGTGTACATGACTTGATGGTTTAGAGACATTTAAAGTTTTTTAATCAGAAAATATATAGAAACAAATCAAACAGATAGCAACAATCCCGCTAGCTGTCTCCTTAGCCATTATTGGCAACTTTCTTTATGGCTGTCAATAGAAGTGAGTCTTGAGGAGGCATTTGAAGGCACGGTAGTGGTAATGATCTAATTTTTGTAGCTGTAGAGGCCCAAACCAAGACTGTGCTAGGCACTGTATAAACACAAAGAAATAGACAGCCCTGACCCCAAAAAGTGTACAGGCTACATTGACAAGACAGGCTAAAGATGTGAGGGGAAGATGATGTAAAGGGAGGTGAAATGACTTGACCAAGATGCAGTGGTCAAGTGAGGAAAAGAACCGAGGTTTCCTGGTTCCTTATCTAGTACCCTATCAACTAGACCACACTGCCTCCCTAGGAAGATAAGAATATAACACTTTCATCAAACAGGGGGCTCAGATTCTGTCCTCAGATTAATACACATGACTTCTGTCTTCTGAAAGAGCTCTGCACATGTATGTAAGGGTAGAATTTGGCCTGGGAAAATGAACAGTGCTTAAAATTTAGGCTCCTACATCTATATTTAGACACCTAACTATAAGAGGTCAGACTTTCAGCCATGGTGATCACCCCCAAATCCCACTGAAATCAATAGGAGCTGCAAGTGCTCAGCACTTTTGACAAGCAGGTTTCTTTTCTGTCAGATCTAACCATGGATTTAGGAGCCTAACTTTAGATAGCAGATTTAGTATATCTTGCCATTGCTTTCTCTTTGATCTGTGTAGCATGTATATTCACTTCGGGAATGAGACAATTTCTCTGAGCAATTATTTCCAAGCTTTTCCCCCACTTTCTACCTGGCAACTTACTGTCAAATCTGGAAGTATTGTTATTTCACTAATATAGGTCCTGCTCCTCAGAGGGGCGAATCACCCTGAGCTGTCTGACCAGCACCTCTCACGCTCAGGCTGATCCTGCAGTATTCAAATGACTTGTCTCCGGGGTAGGACCACTGGCATGGGTAAGGGGCTGCAAGGTTGGGCCAATGTATTTTATTTTTGGTATATATTTATTCACATGCAGATTTAATTTTACAGTGTTAAAGGCAGACCCATCAGAATACACAGGTATGGTCCAGTCACGGCGCATAGACCTCTACCAACTGACACTTAGTATATTTAATAATAATAAAGATCTTTAAATTATAGAAAACCACGTTAAAGGTGTGTGTAGACCTTTAAAAATAAACTATAAACATAATTTAGACTAAACCAGCAAGATGCCCATTTTAATACTAGTGTGAGAGTTGAGGGCCTGATTCTACAACCCTCATCAAATGACAACTCCTTATTCACACAGTTTCATTGAAGTCAAGGGAACTCACAAAAGAGTCAGAAATGAAATCTTGGCTCCAGTGAAATCACTGGCGAATCTGCTTCAGTGGGGCTGGGCTTTCACCCCAGTTGTAAAAGTAAGGGTTGCAGGAGCGGGCCCGACATCTGAAAACCTGACATACAAGACGACACTGTTCAGTGCACAGATATAGCATAGAAATCCAAACGACGCAATCTGACAAATCATTCTGTGGGAGGGGAATCCTGCACCCATGAAGAGACCCATGGACTTCTACAGAACTGGGGTCTAAGAAGGAAGCAAAAAAAGCCCCAAGGATGCCACCAATCTACTTTGAAATAAGAAGGCAGTACGTGACTCACTATTTTTATAAGTCTGGCTCTTCATAAGCCATTTCCACTGACTATTATCTAACATTTCATTTATAGCCCCAGGCAGCCAGAGCTCACTAGTGTATTGATTTAAATACATAAAGCACAAATCCCATGTTTGCTTTATGGAGAAGGAAGTCACTATTCAGGGAACTACAGTGCATGCCACAAGAAATAGTTTAGTCAGTAGCATCTTGGCAGGTGCTTTATTTCCCCCAAAATATTCCTATTACATGAAATGGTTTAATTTTTTTTTTTTAAATTTGTGTCCTTTTGTAGGTGAATGATCAGAGGGAGACAGCTGACATGGAAACGAATTACTTCTCATTCCTAGGTCAGGTTCGAGGTCACTGGAACGACGGTAAGAGGAAGATGCCATTTTAGTAGCATGCACTTGTATATGTCCCTGGCCGAAGGGACATGAAAATTCAGTCTATCCCTCCACTGCCCTGCTGGGCCCATGCCACCTAGAAGAGTTCTTACAGCCTTAAAGTGACAGTAACTCCCATCTATGGCCACACGGAGCGGAATGTTCTCTTTTCAGAACAAAAGGCGACTTTCTGATTTAGTTCTTTTCGAAACAAGAACTCATCTCTGGATGGGATGGCTGAGGGACTCCTGCACCCTCAATGGTGAGTCCTGGCAAACCCTTCATTTGCTGTTTCCTGAGACTTGAGGGAACAAGGTTAGTCTTCAGTTTGGTAAGTTCATTGCTGTTTTTTTCTGTTCAATAGACACACAACTGATTCTTTATCTTCAGGCTATGGAAGCCCTTTAAAAGTCTCTCCCAGCATTGGTACAAATCCTGTCCCAGACAGCCCCTGCAATGCCTGGGGCACAAGATGAATATAGTAGTGGCTTCTGCCACAGAACACACATTTAAGATCCAGCAATTGGCCCTCCAAAAGCTAATTGGCTGGTGGAGGTGGGTGGGAAGCAGCAGAGCCATGAAAGTGGACAGCACATAGCCAGCAGCAGACAGGCCTTCAGGGACATTCATGTGAATATTTTTAGCTGCTTTCAATTGGTCAGTTAGGTTTTAGAACAGAGCAGCAGAATCACTGCAGGAGCTGTTTTCTCCGGTGTCCATCAGTCCTGTAAATTAAACCAACAGTCCAGCAGAAGCCAACAGAGACCAGCTGAATTATTAGACTGAGTCTCATGGAATTTCCTCTAGGTCAGAGAGCTGCTGAATTTCCATCCTTGTTTCAGAAACTTCCTCTGCTGCCATAGAGCGAGGAATAGGGCCTGGCAGCTACTTTGAACCCATTCGCTCATATGCCTGGCTAATGGCCTAACTCCCAGGTCCTGTGATGGCCTCTAGTAGCAAGCCGTTGAAGCAACACATAGTGGGAATCAGCCTCCTGACCAACCAGGGGAGTGGCAAATAGTGGTGGTTTCTTTTGCCAGTTCCCACAGATGCAGTACATGGGCAGAGAGACAGTGGGATGGGGGAGGGAAATGAAGAGAGAGCCAGAGACACCAGCAGGGAGGGGCCTGTATTAATACAGAGACAGAGTCAGTTAGTAGACTGGGATCCAGACCCATTTGAGTCTCTTCTCACCTTTCTCACTGGTTTGGAGGGTGACCATAGGAAAACTGCTTATCCATCCTGTTTGTAGATATCATTATTCTCAGCTTACAGTTGGGAAACTGAGGCACAAAGAAGTTACGTGATTTGTTTAATATTACACAGGAAGCATGTGTCAGAGCGGGGAGCAGAAACCAGGTCTCTAGAATCACCATCTCCTGCATTAACTATAACTATAACTGTTCTTCCTTTCTATACATCCATAAAGATTATATTGATTTTCCTCTTTTTAGTCACAGGGAGTTTTTTAGCCATTATGTAGCAAAAAGATTTAAAACCCTAGTTAGCTTATTTAATTTTAGTAGGCAGAAAATTCCCAGCAGATTTGAAAAACCTGATGCATTTCATTCTTTGAGTCCAGATAGAATACAGTTAAAATGATGACAGGAATAATTCCCCTCTTTAAATTAAAGCCTCTGTATTATAAGTGTAGTGCTGACTAGAACTAATGAAGATCATTTCATGGTACCAAATAATTTAAGCACAAAAAGTCCCTGCTCCATATTTAAAGCTGTTTTTATTATAGGTATTAGCCAGTAGCATTTACTTAAGAAATAAGAATAGAATAGAAAAGCAGCTGCTTCCATAGCCAGTGTCTTTAGCTGGCCAGCAATAGAAAGCCATGCACTGGTCAAATAACCCTCTCTCCTCTTTTGAGGCTCAGGAATTTCCTCTATAATACACAAATTGTTATAGAATGTAAAAATCAGTTAAGATCTTAAACTTATAAGTGCGCAAAATCACATAAACCACCAAACCAGATTCTTTTATTATTTAATAATTGTATAGCAACAGTTTTTTCATTTACTAATGTCATTTTCATTTTGATTGACACCATCATTTGATCTATTTATTCTTGTGATGAGGTGGATACACTAGACCAGGGCAAAAATGGGTTAATGGTCTCCCTCAGCACCTGCCAGCAATATCAAACCTAGAGGGAACATGTGCGAGGAAGGAGAGAACAGCAGGCTTCAGAGCTGGACTGTCCAGCTGAGGGACCTTAGGTTGAGGTAGAGAGGACTTAGGAGGTGGGCTGAGCAACCGTGAGCTAAGGAACATAGGAGAAACCAAGCCTGGGAAGAAGGTTGGGCAGATTTTATGTTGTCTTATTACTTATTGGTTTGTCAATGTTAAAACCCAGAAAGAGGATGAGTTTTGACCCTACATGGTGTCTCTGGACTCTGTCTTAAAGCAGGTGGGAAAGTCACCTGCTCACAATTCTTGAGGTGCTAGCGAAATACCATCAAACAGAAGGAAACAGCAGTGTTGTGCGTTTGCATCTCCCCCATGGGTTCCCCATAGTTTTGATTGCCTCACTGCCCATAGCAGTGTGGAGGGGGAGCAGAGATGCCATAATGATTAAACTGTAGCCAATTATTTTAAACAATCACAACCCATGAATCTACCCAAACATTGCATCCTAAAATCATCTGAGAGATACAACAATATCTCCCTTTTGTCAATTTCAGGAGCTATGGGCAAGCTGCTGTGCTCAAGGCTTTCCTTTTAAAGTCCTACCTACACTAGAGCATTCTGGCAACCTGCCCTCTGTAAGAGGCACGTGGGCAACAATAGACCTGGCTCCTCCCCACTGACCTTCAACAGCAAGGAGATGCATGGGTCCAAAGCTCAGGCTGTGGAATGAAGGATTCCCAGCATCTCTGATAACTCGGTGAGTGGCAGTGGCCTCAACTCAAGCAGAGATGACCTACTTTTATCCTTTCAAGATATTACCCACAGTAGCAGAGAGCATTGATGTTACGGTCTCAGTTGCTGTTTGTTGCAAGAGTGAGTTTAAGGGCTGGGATGGGGCAATGCCTTCTTGGGGGAAAATTGTAATTTTTGCTCCCTTAATTCTGCTCCTTTCCCTCAGTCCTCCTGGCCCCAGTTTGATTTCTCCCAGTTTCCCTTCCTATTCACATTTGTCTGCCCCAATCACTTTCTCCTGGGTTGTGCTCCCCTTGCCTGCAGCAAGGGACATTGTGTAAGTCAGCAGCAGCCACCACCTGCTCTTCTTTCTGCCAACCAGCCAGCAGGGAAAGAGGGCAGTGAGCGGTGAGAGGAGAGTCAGTCTGGCTGCCTGCTCAGCAGGCAGTGCTGTGATCCCCAGGGGCCTGGAGGAGCAACAACATGCAGATACCTGAGCATCCTGCTAAGATGCACACAAGTGTGGTAGAAGGCTGCAGGTATGAGTGTTGCACAAGATATACGATACCTTTAATTTGATCAGTTTTATTACAAAATAACTTCTTAAAACCAATCAGCACACTGAGACTCAGGGCTTGTCTGCACAGTGGGGCAACGTGCATTACGGGGGTGTGATTTCTAAAGCGCACTAATGTGTTGCACATTACTTTGTCCATGTAGACCCAGCTGGTGCACACTGAAAGTTCCCAGTTCTCTTTAATGTAGCACTGTTAGTAGTACCAGTAGTATTGATTCGAACAGCATTGCATTAAAGTGTACCAGGGATACTTTAGTGCATATCAGCAGGGTCTACATGCACTATGTGATGGGGTGGACTAGGCTCAGAGATCCCTTGCTGGAGGTCTCAGTGTCTTGTCACACCCATCCCAGGAAAGGAGCAGTAGAGGAGTCTTCCAAGCAGCCTAGAATGGCTACAGGGAAAGCAGACAATCAGCGCCCAGGACAGCCATATAAAAGGAGCCGCAGAGCCAGATTGTCAGTTCCTTGCTGGAGCCAGAGGAGTAGAGAAGGTGCTCCTGGATGGCCAAAGGGAATTGTAGCACCATGGACAGCTCAGTGCTGGCAGGGACTGGGGCAGTGAGGAAGAGCTCCGCGCTGGCTGCTGGGCCTGAACTTAGATGAGCCCTGAGACAAGGCTGAAGCTTTGGCAAAGGCTGGGGCTGCAGGGAAGTGGCCCAGGGAACTGAAAGCAATGTAGTTAAAGGGACGTGGTGGCATGTGACTGCTATTCTTAGGGTCCCTGGGCTGGGACCTGGAGTAGTGGGTGGGCCCAGGTCTCTCCTCATAGGCCACTGGGGATCTGGCCTACAATTGGACAGCAATAAACCCCCAGAAGGGGATCTGAACTACTTAGTGGCCCAGCTGAAGAGCTGGGGCCAGAACAAACAGAAAGTGAAACCATTGTCTCCAGGGAGGAAGCCTTGGGGGTACACAGTAGCAGATTAACCACTGGGCCAACGGGGCCCATGCCCGGGGGCACTGGAAAAATGGGCACCTCCACACCCCGACCTGCTCCGCCCACCTGCCCGGTGCTCCTGCCAGGGAGTGGGGCAAGCCCCCATGCCCCAATCCTGCTCCCCATCAGGAGTGCTGAGCAGAGGGGGGAGTGCGGTGAGGCAAGACCCGACCCCCTTTGCCCAGCAGGAGCGGCGGGCGGGGACTGCAGGTGGAAGGCGTGGGGAGGGGCCCCCACTTGCTCTGGCCCAGGGCCCCACAAAACCGTAATCCGCCTCTGGGGGTACGGCCTGATACCAGGGCCAGAACTACTTAAAGACCACAGACATACCCAACCAGAAGGGGTGTTTGTGAGAGATGGGTACCACGCCGTTACAGACAACTTTAATATGTTGGTGTGCTTTAGAAATGACACCCTAATGGTGCGTATTTCCATACTGTGGCGACAAGCACTTAGAAGATGCCTTGGGGGTTTTCCCCAAGTTACCTCCCTCAGAACTGTAGCATGTTTTTAAAACTTCCTTATTATGCAGTTGGTCAGATCCATCCCAAGACTTTTGCCACTAGCACTCTTGCCATTTTCCCTCCTGCTTCTCATCAATCACTAGGCAACTATGGTGACCTGTGAGGATGAAGAAAAGAACCAGCTTGTGGATGGTGGAGGACAAAGATCATAGTAAAGTTCTACCACCCCCACTGACAGAGTGGTTTGTTGGATGAACAACATTCACCCTCACAGCCCTCCAGAAGCACTCAAATTTCATTTACCTCCAGAAGCACCATCAGAATGGAATTCTTGCACTACAGGCAAGATGCACCCCAACCCCAGTTGCAGGAGGTAACCAAATAGGTAGTACTCAATTGTTTTGCAGCCTGCCTAGCCCTGCCTCAAGCCCACACAAGCACAGGTTCCCTTTGAGTAGAAACTTCTGTAATTTTACCAGGTAAATGTCCACAATGGGCATGCTCCAGCCCAGCGCTGAGCAGGACTTTCCCCGCAATTGCAGCTCTGAGCTGCTGCAGGCTGTGTGGATTTGGGGCTGGACACCTGACCTGAGAGCAGGGAGACTCTCTCTCCTGTGCTGTCAGTGACCTTCATGCTGAGCCCAGATAGCATGGAGAAGGAAGTGGACTCATTTGAATGCAGAGGGGACAAGACCCAGACCTATGGGAAGGCCAGGTGCAGGGAGTAGATTGTGAGAAGGAGCCTAGGGTATGTGTGGGAGACTGGGACTGGGACTCTGGAGGATTAAGACTACGACTTGCCAGAAATGGGATAAGAAGCATGAGGAACTGAGAATGGGACTGGGATAAAGAGCCGGGGGAGGAAAGAGACAAGACTGGGACAGGAACTGGAAGGGATGGGGCAAAAAAGGTCCAACTTGGGAAGAACGGGCAGAAGCGTCTGTCTAGTAGAGCACACTCCTCTACAGAGCCTGGAATGGAACCCAAGATTCCTGAGTCTGCTGTCAGCGAACATCTGTGCAGCCCATTGGCAAAGTGCCCCATCCCTCTCTAGTGGCGGTCTACACAGAGAGTGACTGACTACTACTGCTATCAGTTACTGTGTTAGTTCAAGTGGCAGAGGTCTGTGTGGTGGTTCCATCCCTGCTGTTGACCCATGTGGGTGTCTATATGATGCTACCTAATGGAATTTCAGGGGAGGGAGTGTTTTGGTTTGCTTTATAAAAAGCTAGAAAAATCACACACAAAAAGGACACTGAAAACATTATTAAGTCAAGCACTCAAAAGTTAGGAAATGCCAGAATTAAGGTTATTTATGCAACAAGAAAGAAACAAAATATTGAATTCATCCCGTGCACTGAATGTGGCAAGGGGCCGGTGGAAAAAATAGTATGTGATCATGTAATTAAAGGTACAGGTATTAGCAGAGGGGCTCTGTTGTGACAGGAGCCCCTGGGAGAGTGGTTGCAGTATCATTTTTGGAGAGGGTGCAGCATGCTCCCAGCTGAGCACTCTGCCAGCATCATGGGCTAGTGGATGACGTAAGGTCCCCCTCTTGGAAAGATAGCACCTGCCGGAGCACATGACAGGATTTGCTTTCCTACAGGATAATGGGCAGCTCTCGTGCAGGAGTAACACAAGGGTTGGGAGATGCCATCTGCATTCCCCACCTTTGCACACCATTGCAGAGTCTGGTGAAAATGTTCCCCTAGATAAAGAAATACCTTTTGATTTGTTTTGTTTTTTTACCAAGCCAATGTTGAGAAAATTATGCCCAGAACGGCAAGTATTCAAGTGGGCACGCATCTCATATCTCCCAAAGAAAGTGATTTTCAATAAAGACAAGTGCAAAGTGCTACACTTAAGACAGGAAAAATCAAATCCCCACTACGAAATGGGGAATAATCGGCTAATAAGGTGATAGTACAGCTGAAAAGAATGTGGGGGTTATAGTGGATCAGAAATGGAATATGAGCCAACAATGTGACACAATTGCTAAAAAGGCTAATATCATTCTGGCATGTATTAACAGGAGTGTCATATGTAAGACACGGGAGGTAATTGTCCCACTCTAGTCAGCACTGGTGAGGTCTCAGCTGTCATACGGTGTCCAGTTCTGAGCTTCACACTTTAGGAAAGATGTGGACAAATTGGAGAAAGTCCAGAGGAGAGCAACAAAAGGTTAAAAAGCTTAGAAAACCTGACCTATCAAGAGAGGCTAAAACAGCTGGGTATGTTTAGTCTTGAGAAAAGAAGACTGAGGAGGGACCTGAGAACAGTCTTTAAATATGTTAAGGGCTGTTATAAAGAGGACTGCTCAGTTGTTCTCCATGTCCACTGAAGGCAGGACAAGAAGTAATGAACTTAATCTGCAGCAAGGGAGATTTAGGTTAGATAGTAGGAAAAACTTTCTAACTATAAGGGTAGTTAAACTCTGGAATAGGCTTCCAAGGGAGGTTGTTGAATCCCCATCCTTGGAGGTTTTTAAGAACAGGTTAGATCAATGGCTCTCAATCTTTCCAGACTACTGTACCCCTTTCAGGAGTCTGATTTGTCTTACGTACCCCCAAGTTTCACCTCACCTAAAAACTACTTGCTTACAAAATCAGTCATAAAAATACAAAAGTATCACAGCCCACTGTTACTGAAAAACTGCTTACTTTCTCATTTTTACTATATAATTATAACATACATCAATTGGAATATAAATATTGTACTTACATTTCAGTGTATAGTAGACACAGCAGTACAAATAGATCATTGTCTGTGTGAAATTTTAGCGTGTACTGATTTCGCTAGTGCTTTTTATGTAGCCTGTTGTAAAGCTAGGCAAATATCTAGATGAGTTGATGTATCTCCTAGAAGAACACTGAGTACCCCCAGGGGGACACGTACCCCTGGTTGAGAAACACTGGGTTAGACCGTCACCTGTCAAGGATGATCTAGGTTTATTTAGTTCTGACTCTGTGCAGGGAGCTGGACTTAATGTCTTCTCAAGGTTCCTTCCAGCCCTGCATTTCTATGATTCTATAACAGAAATGGTGATGTAAATGAGCTACACATATATTGCAATGGGCTCAAATGGTAAAGTAATGTAACCTGCACTGATTTGTCTTTCAGTCCTTGTGCAACAGCCACCAGTAGAATGGAAGGAAGGTGTATCAGAAAAAGCAGCTAATCAGAGAGTAAGGGCCAAATTCTCTGCTGGTGGTGGAAGTGGGCGCAACCCCACTGACTTCAATGGAATTTCATCCTGTAATGTCAGCAGAGAATTTGACCCTAAGTGTATATGGAAAGAGCTGTTTTTACCCATTTATTTTTCCAGCTACAATCCCTTCTGCCCACAGACCTAAATTCACCACAACTGGGGCTGTGACTAATTTTAATTTGGCCACTGACACACAAAGGCTGGTCTACACATAAGCTTTGTACCAATTTAACTGTATCAGTTTAGAAAGCAATACAACTGCTTAGTGTGGATGTAGTTATGCCATACAAAGGGTATAATTTATATCCATGAACTTACCATTTCTAAACCAATAAAGTGAGAGCAGTACAAAAACTGTAGATAAGCCCTCGCTTCCACTCATTTTACATCACCACATTGGTTCAAGACATGCTATTTTGTTGCTTAAAACTCATCTTACATCTGACATCCACCTTGCACCACTGTTTAGATCACAGGTGAGTGTGTCCCATTGGAGTTGCAGTCTCTGGGCCTGATTTTCCATTGTGTTGCACTTTGATGTAGTCATTTGCCTTCTACCAAATGAGTACAAACCTCAAACATTTTGATTTGGCAGCCTTTTATGCCCACTTTGCAGTGGTATATTCAAGGTGCAGGGCAATGGAAAATCAAATTTTCCTACACTAATTTATATCGGGGGCTGAATTTGGCTGGTATTTGGTAAAAATCACAGGAGTTTGGTGGGGACTTTCTAAATATAATTTGCTTCTGCAAACCTGCTTCTATTGCAGCTGTTTCCCTCCATCTTCTAATAGCTTTAAAACAGATCTTATAGTTAGCCAGTAAAGTTATTGCTACAAATTGACTGTGCCGGTCAAATTTATCATTGTAGTTATTAGTGTAAATTTTGAGTTAGACCTTTAAGGAAATACATTAAGAATTGATACCTCTGTGTAACACAGCTCTGCAACTTGGATAAGAGTTAAGGTCATGACCTTATAATGGTCAGCCAGCCTATTAGTTTAGCAATGTGGAACTCAAATGTCATTTCAGCACCAGTTGGATGCTTGAATTTATTACACAGGAAACCCCTTACTTGAAAATGATAGAATTCTCTACCAGCTGCTAAAAGTCTCCTTTTTAAAAATAATAACTACAAATCTGCACTTAAAAAGTTAGCTACATGTTCTTTAAATGCTAACATGACCTATGCTGAGTGAGTAGGCAGAGCAGGTACAGTAAATAATTCAAACCTGTTAGCTTACGTGCAAAAAAAAGATATCAGTCAAATTTAAATGATGATCCAATTAAATAATAATTTTCATTCAAACCCTATATTGCACATTTTTCAGATTTTGTAACTGTCTTACAGAGAATAAATTCTGTCTCTTTATTTCTCCCCACTGTTAATTTGTGATATTCTGTGATAATTTTAGTTAAAAAAAAAACCTGACCAAAAAAATCTTGCTGTATTCAGTCCCCTGAGAATGTTGGGTCGAGTTTTTTGATCCCTGTTGCTCATTGATTTGAGGGCTGATGTAGTGCAAGGGGTCCTTATTAGTGGCGTCTGTCACTGCTGTAATGTTTTTGTTATTTTTCCTCATTTGTTCGCTCTGACATCATGTCATTACAGAATGGTGCTGTTCAGGCCCTGCCTTGGCTGTTCGTTAGCGTGTGTTTAATGAGCAGCTTAATTGAGCTGTCTAGTAGGCCACCTGTCACCCTCCGGACTTATTAACATACTAATGGCCTGACATTGTATTCTCTGACAGGCAACAGGGTTTACTGATTTGATGTCTGGACATGGGGATTTTATGCAGGAATGAGAGAGGATATTGGGAAGGAGGTTTAAAAACGCAAATTAACTCTTTGGTATCTATGTGTTTATGGCTTGCTTGTAAAAGTTCAACATAGAGTAGAGCAGGGAAGCCATCCTGCTTAGCAAGTCCCATTTTATCAATGCAATTGCAGTGTATTTCTTCAGGAGAAAATATGCTCAGTGTAAGAAGTGCAGGCTTTATTTCTATTACAGTAGCATTGTTGTTACTACTTCAAAGGCTAAATCTTCTTAAGTACAGAGGAAAGTTTTGTGACTAGTCTTTTCTCTACTGTGGCTAAACAAATGAAAGGCAAGAAATTTCCAGTTAAGGGATTTAAGTGCATTACATTGTTCCTACCTTTTAAATCCAGACTAAGACATTCACAGCCAGCGAACACTGTGCTGAATTGTAAGGGTTCAAAGAATGGCTTAAGTGCATGCAAGTTTAATAAAAACACTTGTTGTGGTTTTGGTTTTTCAGTAGCAGAGAGGTAGACCTTCTGTCACAAGAAAACTAGGGTTACCACACAGATAAGCGATCCAGATGGGATAGCTTAAAGTCCAATGCTACAGCAAATCCACACCATACACATACTGCACAGACATACACAGGGCCACGTCCTTCCATAAAAAGAGTCTTGATGGTGGATCTTGTAAGATGTTTGCACAGAACCTTTCCCAAAGGGTGAGCCCACCTTAGTCAGCATTCAGCAAAAGCAGCGTGAAGACAGCTCATGAGGAGGAGCAGAACCTTATTTCAGCCCCTAGGCAGTTCTGTGGTTGGCAGCATTGCCAGCACGGGAGTCAGCCAAGAGACCATACAAAAATAAGGAACCAGTCAGGGAGCCATCAATAGCCCCAGATGCCACTGCTAAAAAAATACATTCCAGAACTTGGCATTTTGATCCTGCATCTGCCAGGCATCCTCTTTATGTGTGTCCAGGAGTTACTCTCGTGCTGGAGCAGAGAGCAGTGTAGCAAATGGAACAATCTTCTGCACTGCAGAAGGGGGGAAAAATGCAAGTTAGCCTTAAAACCACCCCAGATAATACATATGTCTATTTATTGTGCGAGTACTTTCAGACCATTAGAAAAACCTCAAGCATCGTTCTGTGACTATAGCTAGTCAAATTTAAATCTAGTAGGGAAAAAAATCACACTCGGAGTAATAAAACTGAATCATACAAGATTTTTTTATAAAGACTGGTTTATTTTGGCGAAGCTTATTCAGTAACAAAAACTAAAACATCTGTGGTCCTAATGGGTCAGCATCTGGACCTGATTTCTGTTGCTCAAACTACATATATTCATGGCTTTTAAGGTCAAGGGATCATTATGACCATCTAGTCCGACCTTCTGCCTAACACAAAACATAGTATTTCACCCAGTGATTCCTGCATTAAGCCTGTATTGTGTGGGTGAACATCTAGAGCAGGGGTAAGGCAACCTCTGGCACGTGTGCCGAAGGCGGCACGTGAGCTGATTTTCAGTGGCACTCACACTGCCCGGGTCCTGGCCACCGGTCTGGGGGGCTCTGCATTTTAATTTAATTTTAAATGAAGCTTCTTAAACATTTTAAAAGCCTTATTTACTTTACATACAACAATAGTTTAGTTATATATTATAGACTTATAGAAAGGACCTTCTAAAAACGTTAAAATGTATTACTGGCACACGAAACCTTAAATCAGAGTGAATAAATGAAGACTCGGCACACCACTTCTGAAAGGTTGCCGACCCCTGAGCTAGAGCATGTTGTCATGGAGTGTTTTTTCCAGTGTCTGGATGAGCCCGTGGGATAGATGACAGGGAGTAGGCTCGACTCAATCTGGATAAAGCTGCAGTGGTAAAAGTGGGCAAGGGAGGCAGTTGGAGTATTTGGCTGAGATTATAGCAGCTCCCTTGATTGAGGGTGTTCAGCTATCCCATCTTTCAAAAGTTTGCAGCTTAGACTCTGGTTAGACTTCCAGTTGCTGCTGCACAAACAGCAGCAGTGACCAAAACTGCTATTTGCTATCTGTCTTTGGCAAAGAGATTTGCTTCCTTTTCTCTTGCTACTGGGATCTGCGCTTTTTGTCTCCTCTAGACTGGACGCTTGCAATGCACTTTGCATGGAGCTACATGTTACATTGATTCAGAAGGTGAAGTTAGTACAAAATGCAGGAGATGGTTTATCAAGTGTATGATGTCAGCACACCATGATCTGTACTGGTTATCCATTGGCTCACAGGTAGAAGAATGCAAGGTGTAGTTTTTGACTTATAAAGCTCTAAATGGTCTGGGGGCTTCCCACCTGAGAGACCATCTCTCTCCACTGCTGAACTGTCACAGCTGAGATCAGTGGAAGTGCACAAGCTGGAACAACCTCAACAGAGAAAAAGCACTGGCTGGTAGTCGTTCTCTGTGAGAGTCCCTGGATTTTGAAATTCATGGCCCATTCCTTGGTCTGAACTAGCATGAATCTCTTGATCTTCAAGAGATGCTACAGAATTCATCTCTTTGAGCAGGTATCTAAGGGCTTAGGAGTTTGTGGGTGAGGTTTGTTTTGAAAATGTGAGTGAGGGAAGATTTTGCTTTGCTTTATGTTGTGTTTGCTGTGTATATGAGCAGGAATGGAATGTTCTGCTGTTCTATGGCCTGATTTTTTTCAAAGGTGCTTGAGCATCTCACACCCCCTGATTTCAATGGGATTTTTGACTGCTCACAATCTTAATGATTGTGAAATTAACATTTGAATATTAAGGGCACCTAGAGCCTGGACGACGCGTTTTGTGTGTATTAAATCTAAACATTTAAATCAAATCGAAATAAATCAATAAATAAATTTGAGTGTTTGAGCAATATTTGCTCATATATAATGGGGACACAATATATTTTTTTCCACATAGCTCAGAAGTGATTTCCTAATGCACTCTATGGAGTAATCATCTCAGGACCACAAACTGGGGCTAATTTCTCACTGGTATAGCTGCATTGAAATCAATGTGAATGATTTTTGATTGAGTCAAATTCTACTTAGTTACAGCAGTGTAAATCTGTGGAAGTCAGTGGAGTTACTCTGGATTCACACTGGTATAAATGAGAGTAGAACTTGACCACTCATGACCATTTTTTTTGCATTGCTTTGTTGTCATTTCAGTTGTATATCCTTCCTTTGTAACTAAATAGCAATAGTCTCAAAATACATCTATCAACGTTCCTTTAGAGCAGATGGGTATATAAAGATGGCCATGAAACAGAAGAAAAAAATATATATTGGACCAAATTTCCCTTTCATTTCTGATTGAAGCCCATGGCTTTGTACCAGCCAAACTGAAAGCAGAATTTATTCAACTTAGTGCAATTTGACATGATTTTCTGAACCCACAGGGGAAAGATGCACATCTTCAATTACTTCAGTGTATGTAGGAGAAGCAATGAAAGAGCTGACTCGTGTACAAGCAGCCTGTGTTGGCAGTATATTAGCTCTAAACTGAAGGCAAGTGGATGAATTTACTAATTTCCAGCTAAAAGTCAAATATCTTAATTCAGGCCTCATAACTGAAGGTGAAATTCTTTGCTATTGTGCACCAAAAGCCGCATTGCAACTCCATCACCCTTTTGTCAACAGTCATTTGGTAAAACTGCTCACCCCCTAAACAGGAATATTTTGAATGTAATGTTGATTTTTAATTAGTTTCCTCCAGCATATAGGCTTCTTCCTGTCTTAATGTCTCCTACAGTGCCTCCTGCTTGTTAGTGGGAAAATGGCCTCCATGAATAAGCTCAGAGAGACCCTCTCACAGAAAAGGCGAAACATCAGGAAGTATTTTAAAATAGTATTTGTTTTTAATATTTTATTTATTTATGTAACTAGGGCATGCATGGCAATAAATATATTATCTGAATTATATTAGCACCCAGAGGCCAATACCAAGTTTGAAGTTGCCATGGGGTTAGGTGCAGTACATATACATAGTCAGAGGAAGTCTCTGCCCCACAGAGTTTACAGTTTAAGGCCCCTGTCCTGCAAACACTTACAGATCAGCTTAACTTTACTCACATGAGTCGTCACATTGACTATCCCTTTCGTTTGGACTTCCATGAGACTACTCATGTGAGAAAGTTCAGCGTGTGTGCTTGCAGAACTGAGGCTTGAGTAGACGAAACGGGCAAAGGATGGATGACAGGAAGTGCTACTCTCCCCATTTTACAGACAAGGAACTAAGGCCCAGAAAGATTAAGTGACCAGCTTTGACCCCAGTTCTCCAAAACCACAGGCCAGTGCCTTAACCACAAGACCAACCTTCTTCTCTGGAGTTAGGCTTTTTTGTTTTTGTTATAATATTTTTGTTAATGTTAAAAAAAATAGCAGGGAGCAAATGCGTATAGGGGAGTATATATAAAGTAAGATACATTTATGTACTGTCCTTATAACTAGTTATGTACTACATAATAAGCATGACCATAAATGATCATGAAGAACCACTAGATATATATAACTGTGACTGTTTTAGTACTTACCAAACAAGCACCCTCCCATCATTTTATATTAGCTTGGCTCCCTACATTCCCACTCCAAGCCAATCTGTGTCTAGAATTTTTAACTATTTTCAGTGGGTAAAGATATACTGGACACTAACTCCTTAAATAACATAAGGGAATCTACAAAGCCGAATAAGGGTTACAGTGGGAATCTCATAATTCAAGTTAAACTACTGCCTGAATATGTGTGTCATTTTCACAGAGTGGCTTCCTTTAAGAAATGCTAGCCCCTATTTCAACAACCAAAGAGGAGAATTCTCTAGTCTTTCTCACAGAAAGAGTAAACAGGATTCTGCTTCAGCTGATCCATTGTGCTCCAAATGCTAGTGATGAGTATCTTATGTAATCCTTCTGCCAGGCCGAGTTGATAGCAGCAAGGGCCGGGTTCAGTACATAGGGGTCCCCTACCAACAACACAATGCAAAACCAGCTCAAGCCCCCACCCAAGTGACCTGGGAAAGTCTTACACACACCCCTGGGTGCCTCAAAGAGGCAATACTTCCCCTCTCGCAAGCACAGAGTCTCGGTGTAGCAGAAAATGTTTAATAACATGAGGTAAACGACATGAGCATTAAATTGGGAAAACACCACAACTAGAGTTCATAGACCAAACCATGAGCAAAGACCCACCCCAGCAAGCTGGGCCGTGTCTTTTCCCTTTGGTTCTTGAGTCCAGCAACCCAAAAATCACCCAAAGTCCCAAAAATCCAACACCCCAAAAGTCTCTGTCCCTGGTCAGTGCAGCCCCAGAGTTCAAAAGTTTATCTGCAGAGTTTACCTCCCAGCCTGGGTGGAAATGGGGGGGACAGGGGTGTTAAGGGGCACCTAACATGGTCCAACTGCCCCGCCTCTCCGTGGGGTTCTGCTGCAGCCTTCACCACGAGCCACTCTGCCAGCCGCTCCGCTCCACTCCACCAGCCGTCCCGTGAGCCACTCCAGCCATCCTGCGAACTGCTCTGCTCCACCAGCCATCCCGCAAACTGCTCTGCTCCACCAGTTGCTCTGCTCCACTCCACTCACCGTTCAGCAATATATCTTCAGCCCCCTCCCCCCACTACTTAACACAGCACTCAATGATTTCAGCTCTTAGTAATTTTAGCTCTTTAGTGATTTCAGCTTGTAGTAGGGGAACCTCAGTGCTGGTACACCATTGGCCCAAAGTGAATTCAGCTCAGCAGCCTGTAACTAGACTCCTAATGGAATCAAAATTAGCTCTGATATTCCACAGCGGAGAGAAGAAGAGGTGCAGTTGCTGTTTCAGGCCCTCAAAGGCAGCCCATACCACCAGGTACAGATGTCTGTCCCCAGCCTCTCTCAATTCACTGGGTTTTGGAACCCATGTCCCTTGTCTAGCAAGTGCTACTTAGTTGATGGCAAGTCCCTCTGTCATAAAACAGTTCCACTGTCCTTGATTCACATAATCAGGGTAACAACCCTTTATTCTTCCTGCCCCAATAACAGAGAAACTGGGGATCCCACAGCAGCCAAAGTGACCATTTGGGCTGCTGTGGGCTCATGCTAGGCGGGGTGGGTGTGCCTATGCAAACAAGATCAGCTCCTGAAATTCTTTTGCACAACTCGCCACAATTCACCACCAGATGTCAGGGTAGAGATCATCCTGACTCTGCTTACATCTATAAATGAATATATAATTAATTTTATTATTATAATTATTGAAAGCCTCTGAACATTGAAACACAAACTATAAAACAAACAAAAACTTGGTTTTGTGACAGTTAAGGTTGTCTCAGGAAATACCACACCAGCCCCAACCATAAAAGCACGGAAACAAGATGTTAAAGGAAAAGCTTCCTGCATTTTTTACCACTTTTGCATTGCCTACAGTGAGCTAACAAGCTCCATGAGGCTTTCACCCAACTTCATCAAACTTACATATTTGTGCAAAACATTAAGCACAATCTCAGATACCCTTCTATCAACAGATCAGCACATCTGACTGTCACACTACATGGGGAGAGTTTTCTGCCATGGTATTGCTTATGTCACCACTAAGGTTTTGTATTAGAGTGCAAGTGTGTGGTTGTGTGTATGCTGTTGTGACCAGCTCCAACACAATATAAAGTCCTTCACATATATTTTTTAAAATCTTTCTTACTATTCTTTTTGACCAGAAGAAATAAGATAGGACAGCATAAGGATACTTCTTTAAAAATTTTGTTTGAGAAGAAACTTTCTCCAAATTTGGAGGAAATCTAGCTCCGGAAATGATGTGTTGGGCTATTCAAGTGCTCCTCCAGTATTGTTTCCCTTGCTGTTAATGGAGATGTATCTTGGCTCACAAGCTTGAAGAACTTGAGTATTTGTGAGTACCGGGTGGGTTTTACAAGCCCTACAAAAAAATGAGTATGTATTGTGGGTTGGTGAAGAGGACTAGACACGGGCCTGATGGCTACATAATTACAAGAGGGTAAAGGAATGATACAATTAAAGCAATAATATAGGTTCTCTTCATTCTTTATTTTTTGAGCTACTCTCAGTTGACCAAAGTCCTTTTTTTCTCCTGAAATCTCATGCCTCAAAGAGGAGAAAGTCAAATAAATTGAATGAAAACAGGAGTAAGATAATTTTGTTCTCTGTCAAACCTCTTCACTCACCAGGGAACCTAGCCCCAGTCTTCTTCTCTATTGTTTCATTTTGTCTTGCTATTTTACAAATAATTGTAATAAATAAATACACGTTTTCCAATGGCCCAGTGCAGTGAATTTAATTTCCACTCTTCTACCAGGACCTACCTCTCATCTCAATATGAGAGGGGCAATTGTGACGCCTTGACACCTTTTTGCAACCAATCTGAGGGTTATGACCTCCAAGATGAGAACTCATGAGCTAGTGCTTCCACATGGGAGACATGAGCTTGAACTCTAAACGCAGTGTTTTGTTTCACAAATGCTGGTCATCCGAAGACAGGAGCATCCCAGAAGTGACCTTCACAGCTCTAGAGGAAGAACCCAGTAATATTTGGTGATGCTATCAAGGCATCGTGGCTGTGGTGCTGTCTGATTCTAGAGTGGCGCAGTATTTTAAGTGGATCCTTATGCTAATAAGTTGCTTAGCTACATCTCTTAGCCACTGGTCCTGCTACTAGACAGGAGTAGTCTAGCAGTCATTTAGCAGCTTTTTTATTAATATAGGCTGTGATGAAATCCACACATCTCCACCATTTGCACATCTCCACCTGTGTGCTTGGTAACCCACTGAAACTTTTCCTATTGTCACATTGCAAATTGCATAAATCTGCCATTCATAAGCTATAGCCCTGAGCAGCATTAACATGCTCTGTCTGTTATGTCATAAGTTATGTTGTTTTCCTCTCTCCCTAAGGTATCAATCATATGTTTGGCTTTACCCTCATTTCTCCCACATTTCCACCAGCCACCTTTTCATTTGTACTTTTTGAGGCTGTTTGGGTTCATCTGCCTAAGACCATGCCTGTGTTGTAAGTCGACATGGCATCCTACCAAGTAGGAGGTGTTGGCTTGTCCTCAGGATTTCAAAGCAGTTTTTGTAGTAAGTTGCTATGCTTTTCAGGGCAGGCCATGGGAACATATGGCTCCTACTGATTAAAATGCATATTTAGGAGAAAGGAAATTAATACATAATATACACACAGCCTCCAAGTTGGAAGATAATCTAGAAAAGGGGAAGACAACGTCCAACCTTGCAGATCAACATTTTCAGACAAGTGTGAGGATTTTCTCCATAAAAGTTGGAAGAAATGTAATTATTATAGAGTGCATAATGGGCCATTTTTCCTTAAAAAAGTACTTGGCCATATCCTCTGGTCCTTACTTGGAGTTATAGACTGCCACCCTTTTTTGCCTTGACCATACTTTACTCCCTGATTTGATTACTTCAATACGACTACTCAGAAGTAAGGGACTACTTAATGTGAGTAAAGGTAGTGGGAAATCTCTCCCTCCATTTTTACTGACACTCTATTCAGGCAAATTGCTCAAGTGTGCATAATGCAACAGTTTCTTTCCATTTTCATAATACATTTTTGCCCATATATTGTCAAGCTGTTGAGCCGCTAAATGGTTTTCTTGTCAAATTAGATCCTGAAAGAGACGAGGGAGGTGGTGATAAGTAGGTTTTTTGGGGGTATCTTATTTCCAGACTGCCTAATATTGCCGAGTGTTGGGGGATTCGTTTTTGTTTCGGGTGGAACTAATTGAATTTCCTGGCTTTGATAGTTGTGTTTTTAAAAAGTACAAAGTGCAACCCAGCTCCCAGCAGCCACTGTCATTTTAATCTTCGTGTCAACTAGACCTGCTCTGACCAGGGTTACACAATACAGTAGTAAAAACAACAGTGCCCAGCTTCCAGTAATGCTTTCCCATAACTAGCACTGGCAGAGCTGCCTGTGGTAGTGCAATAGTGGGAAACACTGAAAAAAATGCTAGTGTGGACAAGGCCTTTGCCTCCTTGAAATCCTTCATCATTCTCCTGGGCTGTATTTGTTGGGTCACTTTATTAGGGCAATCCACAACGTTTAACTTGATTACTTATTGCCAGTTCCTTAGAATGGTTCTTTTTAACACTGACCTTAGCAACTATTAATTCTGAGGGTAACTTAAGTCCATAATAAGTTCTAGGTTGTTGAATACTGATTCTAGGATCTTATGGGACATCACAATTTAGAATACGTGTTTCCAATAGGAATAGCTCTAACTTATTGCCCTGTGTATTATCTTGCACACTTACAGGAGAACACACTAAATATGGTTCTGATTCAAATCCCATTGAAGTTAATGGAAGTCTTTTTATTGACTTCAGTGTGCTTTGGATTCATACTATATGATCATTGAATGGGTAATGATAGAATATGGAGGATGACTGTGTGTGTATAGATAGATAATAGTAGCATATATGATCATTGGAGGTGTATTGCAAAATGCATTGTGTACAATTACATTTGATAAAATATTATGGATAATAACTAATATGAATCTTAGAAGAGAAACAATAAGGAAACTACTAAAGTAAATTCCATAAAATCACTGGAGTTGCCCCAATTCACCTCAGACATAAATAATAAAAGATCATTAACAAAAGTGTATCTGTGGGGATTTGAGAGGTTGGGGAGGAAGTGGAGATGGTCAGAGGTTTAAGTTGATTATCCTAAAATGGAAGTGTAAGTTTGTCAGCCAGAAATAATGTGGACACTCCTTAAGTGGCAGCGCTCATAAGCTATTCAACAATGAGATCCAACAAATCCTTTAAAAAGTAGGCCTGAAAATTAATCTGTGGATTTAGTCATAGCAACTGATATGTGGTCCAAAGATGTGCCTTTAAAAATGGTCAGCTGAAATAAATTGTGTTATTTCATAGAGTAACTGCTTGTTCTAACATTTAACTCACTCAGAACTAAGGATGATATCCTGGGGCCAACAAAATCAGTGGCAAAACCCCCACTGACTTCAGTGGGACCAGGATTTTCACCCTCAGTTCTCAGTGAGTTAAATGTTAGAACAAGCAGTCACTCTGTAAAATCAGATTTAACTCACTGAGAAAGGAGGGTGAAATTCTGGCCCCAGTTAAAGTCAATAGGAGCTTTTCCTTGACTTTGCTGAGGACAGGATTTCACCCAGAACATTTTTAATATGATTTTTCCTACTTTATTTATTCATTCTAGAGATGGGTCTAATTCACCCTCCCACTCTCTGCAAACTTGTAGAAAATTTGAATCCAGATTTGGCTCTGAACTTTTCAGTTTGGGCCAGTTTCTAACACATTCACACACCCACTCCATTACATTTGTCCATTTCTGCTGATGTCTCCAGTTAGAAGTATATAATCTGAGATTCTCAAAGTCCAGCCATTATCTATGTTCCCTTGTCTCTCTTTAGGTCAAAGTTGTGACCCTAACCCAATCTTTGGTTCTGTCTTTTCACTAAAGTATTGTTTCCTTTGCCATTGATCTAATGGTTTGCCTGAACATCTTCCATTTTTCATTGCCCTGTGCTATGAATCTTCTTTTTATTTTTGGTACAAATCTCACATATTCCTCTGATAATTTCTCATCCACTTTTTGCATAGCCAATGTTTTAGGTTTTTACCTGCTTACAGCCTATCATCTTGTTTCCCCATTGTCCAGAACCTGGGACACACTCTGGCAGGGTAGAATCATAGAATATCAGGGTTGGAAGGGACCTCGGGAGGTCATCTAGTCCAACCCCCTGCTCAAAGCAGGACCAATCCCCAAACAGATTTTTGCACCAGATCCTTAAATGACCCCCTCAAGGATTGAACTCACAACCCTGGGTTTAGCAGGCCAATGGATTTATGATTAGCATAACAACAAAGCTGCCTGGAAAATTTTCCCTAAAAATCAACACTGACAATATCTGCCTTTTTTTTGGGTCACTTTTGGCAATGAATTAAACTACATTTTTCTCTTCCCCCTCATCCCAATGTAGAGCCCCTTTAAACAAAAAGAATAAATAGTTAAGGATTTTTAGATGGAACTTGTGCCCACTGGTCCCATATATAGTATGTTGTTCTGCCCCTGGTGTTTAGCTTATCACAACTGAGTATATCAAATACTATGCCTGCATCTTCTTAGTCACACTGTGCCTTTAAGGATCACTGCTCTTTTTTCCAGTTATGTAAGTTCAAATCCCTTTATGCCCAATGTAAGGAGTTTAGGGTTGAGGCAAAAGGGCGTTTTAAAACCATTATTTGCAGGTGCAGTTTCTTAATTAATAGATTGGAAGTCTTTTGTCAGATGACCATTAATGGTTCATTTAACTACCTGTATTAGCCATTTCTGGTGAACTGCAAAGCTCTCCGAGTTCTTTTGTAAGATCGACCAATAGAGGAAAAATGGTATTTATCCATTGTTCAAAAATGCAATTAGTTTCTATTTAAATAGGAATGGAGACAATTATGCCCATCTACAGAACCAGAGAAATTGGCGCTGCTTGCTTCCTGGTTTCCCTGCTCGACTTCTGGCTTCCCTGGAACAGATTCTCCTCATAACAACCATACACTCACACAGGTGGGGATGAAATATCTCTCTTCTCCTTGTTTGGGATAGTTGTGGTGTCATTCACTCTGCCAGAAAGCCTGCAACTCAGATTTCTCAGGCTCTTACAGAGGTCCTTTTAAATGCTACATCCCTTTGTCTTGTAACAAGCCCTTTTCCCCAAGTCACCTTGGAGTTAAGTTTGCAGGATGATGCTCTTGGGAAGGGGAATGAAGTGTTCTGAAGGTGGCAGCATCTTGTGTAGACCATATGTGGAGGTTAATTGCTGTAGTCTCTGGTTTGCAGTGGAAGGATTGAGGAGGACTTTGTCTCCTGTCTCTAATTACTGGTTGTGTTTAAAGGACAGTAAGTAAAGTTTTCTTTGGGACAGTGGGGATTTGTAGCCTTCTGGTGGGGAGTTAAGGGCTCAGTCATGACTCTGCACCCCAAGTCCAGAGTAAGGGGCAGTGCATTGTCACACAGCCCCGGGAACAATCCAGAGCAGGATCTCAGAATCACAGTCTCCCTCCTGATTTACCTGTTGCCCCAGGGGAGGGAGTCGTCTGACACACTGGCACAGCTATGTTACCTGGTACATTTGGGGAGCAGGGGCAGATCCAAGGTACCACCCATTCCTGCCCAGCTCCCGCATCACCTGTGTGAGAGTGAGACATAGCAGCTCCGCATGGCCTATTTCTTCTTCTGCACCACCAGCAGCCATCGGGGTAGCTGGTGCAAGGGAGTAAGGAGATTCCTCATGCTGCCTTCCTCTCCCGTGCTAATGTGCCAGACCACAGTCTGTCCCTAAGTGCTGGAGTCTTGGGGCTTGTCTACATGGGACACTCAGAGTTAATTCTATTGTCTATACCGGGTGTCTGCCGTATCTCCATACCCTAGATTCATTAGGTCAGGCTGCACTGTTTCTTTCAACTAAATAATCATTTAACAAGAAATCTTCATTTTTCCCAATAACACTGTTTTATAAAGATCCCACCCTGCTAACATGCCGTATGTTATATCCCCTCGTTCTCTTTCCCCATTCCCACCCACCAGTTCTCTGAGGTCTTTTTTCTTATGATGTTGAACATATAATCTTGCCCTCTGCGGGCCAGACGAGATGACCCTACCTCCAGCCTATGACCTTAAAGTTACCACAGGTGAAAAGATCATGCCAAAAAATCTATATGGGTGTTTGCTATAGTCACTCTTCTTCAGAAAGCTTTCAAGCTCTTTTTATTAACAGGTGCTGATTTTACTCAGCATCCCTTTTTAAGACGGTAACCTTATTCCACGAGGTAATTCTATGCCTTCCTGTTTCTGCAGGCAGGATGAACTGTTTCTGGGGTCATGGCTCAGCTCTCTGTGTCTACAGTGAACTCTGACTGAGGTCATGCATTTAGTCTTCAGCACGTCTGTAACCAAATGGATGTTACACTGACCCCTGGGAGAGAAATCAGTGCCAAAAATGCTACCTTCACTAACTAGTTGTGATCTTCAGATTGACCAGTTACCAGAGCAGCTGTCCAGGGCAACTAGGGCAGATGGTGTTGAACCCTCTTCTGCTGACCAGTTTGATTCCTCAAAGTGTGAGGACTCTTGCTTACAGGTATTTTTGGATTCTCCCTGATTGTAAACTATCATTATCAAGACAAAAATGTCTTAGAGTGCCTGCACCTACCAAGACAAATGATTAACAAAAAATATCTAAAAAGCTCCTTGGTGTTCAGATCAGATTGACAAAGTCTTACCAAGCACATGAATTAGAAAATGTCTAATGATAACAAGTATCAGGGGGTAGCCGTGTTAGTCTGAATCTACAAAAACAAGGAGTCTGGTGGCACCTTAAAGACTAACAGATTTATTTGGGCATAAGCTTTCGTGAGTAAAAACCTCACTTCTTCGGATGCACAAGATAATGATAACATATTGCATTCTTATCTCGGTCATTTTTAAATAGTCCCAGGGCAACACACAAGGTACAGAACATGAACATTTTTTAAGCTCTCACTCTGTTGCGAAATAAGTGGATTGGCATACCAGTGTCATATGAGAGGCAGTGCTTCCAGTCCCTCCTATTATTAAGATTGCTCGACATGTCCCATTATAAAGCCCTTTTTACAATTGCTTAGAACTTTGCCAAACTTTAACCATTTGTGATGAAATTTTCCTTGCCTGGTGGCTGTCTCAGACTGATTATTGTTTCTTAATTTCAGCCAAAATGATTCAGCTGTTTCCAAAATCAAGGCCATGATTTGTTTGTCCATGTTAAAAAATTCTGGCGACCTTTAAATGGAAAAGCTCTAGCGCCTCCGTGCTTTGAAGCTGGTACTTGAAATTTGGCAGCAGGGTGGCCTTTGTCAGGAATGTGCCTTTGGTCATCCCCATGAAAATCCATCTAAGTTTGGCCAAGTTACAAGCCCCTGAAAAAATCATAGTTTGCACACACTCAGTAATAGACTTCTTAAGTGTTAGCAGGTAAATTCCCCAAAGATTCCAATTGCACTCAGCATGCTCCAGCCCAGGGCTGAGCAGGACGTTCCATGTAATTGCAAGCTCTGGGCTGTTGAAGGCTACACCAAGTCTGGGTGTTTGAACTGAGAAAAGGGAGACTGTCTCTCCTGTGTTTTCAGTGACCTCCCTCCCACCTCACCCGCTGCTGGTCCCAGGTAGCCTGGAGGAGGAATCTGCCTGATTTGAATGCAGGGTAAACAAGAGCTGGAACAGTGGGGAGGGGCATGAGAGGTAGACTGGGATAAAGAGGTTGGAGGAGCCAAAACTGGAACTGGAGGTGAGTAGGAAGAAAGGGGGCACTGGGAGTGGGAGCTGGGGTAGGGAGGAGGAGGAGGAGACTGGAACTGGCTAGGCAAGGAGACCGGGATTGGGAGCTGGAGGGACTGAGACTAGCTGGGCAAGAAGACTGGAACAGGGAGCCGGGGAAGGAAAGGTGTGTGTGTGGGGGGGGGACTGGAAGCCAGTAGGTGGTGGAGAAACTGGGACTAGTTGGGCAAGGAATCTGGGACTGAGGCCCAGAGGGGCAGGGCAAAGGAAGTGAGGGGAGAGGGGAGACAGCTCTGATGCGGAAGCACAGTGTGTGGGGGAGAACTGCTATTGTTTGGGCAAGAAGACTGGAGACAAGGAGTGGGGGAACTGGGAGTGGCTGGGATTGGGATGGAAGGCCTGAGGAACAGAGACTGGAACTAGCTATGTGAGGAGAAAGCAACTGGGACCAGGAGCCAGGGGCAGTGGTGCTGCCCCTCTCCTTATCCCAGTCTGCGCTCCCCCCCCCCCCGCCCCTAGAGCTGGGGCCAGGATCAGGCCATGGCTCCAGGAGAGGAGGACGCAGACAGGGGTAAGTGGGCCGAGGCTGGGGCCACAGCTGGGGATGGGCGCGGAGCTCTGGGCGTGGGGTCGGCAGCCGGGGCCCTGGGTGCGGGGCCAGGAGCAGAGCCCCGCATAAAATCTAGGAGTGCTGCAGCCAGGGCCGGCTCCAGGCACCAGCCTGGCAAGCAGGTGCTTGGGGTGGCCGCTCCGGAGAGCATTCAGATTCTGTAGTGATGAATGCCATAGAAAAGCCAATGAGAAAATTGTAATTCTGTCTCCAGGGCAGGGCTGGAATAGCGCACAGTGAATGAGGCCTGGGGCCACATAGTGAACAAGGAGAGAACTAAATATTGAATAGTTGCTCATTCAAAGCTCACCATCCAGCCTATGCAATGAAGGAGGCAAGGGTCCTGTGGAAAAAATAGTTCGTGATCAAGTAACTAAAGATTACATCATAATGTAGGTGCACACAAGGGGGCTGAATGAAAGTTGCACAGACAACTTTTTCTGGCATTTCATAGCTTTTCGAGTACTTAACTTTGCAACCTTTAAAAATGTTGTTTTGATGCAGTTTTATGTGTAATTTTAACTAGCTTACAGAAATCCTCTGTTAAGATGTTAAAAAAAAAAGACAAGAGGAAGCTGGGAATGGGTGACAGGGGATGGATCATTTGATGATTACCTGTTCTGTTCATTCCCTCTGGGGCACCTGGCATTGGCCACTGTGGGAAGACAAGATACTGGGCTAGATGGATCTTTGGTCTGACCCAGTATGGCCATTCTTATGTTCATTTTGCAGGAGTCCACTTCAGTTTAGCTAAGTCCCATCCAGCCATCTCCTGTTATTTGATAAAGTACTAAAACAATGATTAACACCCTTCCCCCTGCATGGCTTCCCAGCGCTTGCTTGCCCCAGCATGGCAGGCCCACCCAATCTTTTGACATGTTAAGGCACAGCAGAGTTGACGTTACTTTGGGGCAAAGCTTTCCGACATCTGCTTTAGTCTGAGGTAACTGCACATCAAAGAGTGGGACTAATGAAAGGGGCTACATTTTGAAGACTGGTCCAGCTCTTTGACCCTGTGTGCCACTCCATATGCATTCTAGCTGCCAAAACGGAGCTTCAAGCTTTCCAGAACCCTGTTCATTGGGCCCAGCTCCATCTTCAAACGCTTCAACTTGACAGCACCCAATCCCTTCTTATCTGGCAAAGGGAGTTTACTGAGAGAGGTCTAGGGAGGATGCAAGAGGGTGGAGCTGGAGCACACTGTCCTATGGCAAGCCTGGGCTGGTGGAGCAGTTCTAGGCACCTTGTGGAACTGAGTGAATATTACCCATTATACCAGACAGTAGTATTGTTCTTTTCTTCCTTTTTTTAATTGCAAAGTTTTAACTGTAAAACAATACTTCACAAATGCTAATCACTGCAACCCCTAATTCATATTTCACTTTAAACACAATTATGTTATAGGCAGTTACTGTGGTGGATCAGATGATTATTCTGTTACCCTTGGGTGCACAAATAAGCTGCTGAGTGTGAAGAGGCTGTTATCAACAGCAACGCAAAAGAATAGATGTGCACACAATGGCTTTTGAACTCTCACAAAGATTTGCAGTTAGCCTTGTTTCATGGCACTTGTGACATTACCCATATTTTCATGTGTATAATACAGGGTCAGATTCTCCTCTTGCAAAACTCCCTTGGTGTCAGTGGCGCTATCCAGACTGAGACAAGTGTGAGTCCAGAATTGGATCTCAGGCTCTGTGTTCATGACCTGTGTCTATACACTTGTGTAGCTGTCTCTGATGATTTCCCAAAAGCTTGAAGTGATGAAGCACCCTTTGTTTTAAAAGATATCACAAAATATCTATGCACATCCACATAGTCCTTATTAAAGTACATGGGAATGAAGATTAAACCATAAAGGAACGGTAACAGCTGGGAAAATCACAGAAATGAATATCATTACATGCATCTGGTTTGCAAGAACATTAAGATAAGGCCATAAGCCCTTAAAAAGGCTAGAAATTATAAACATGGAGTGAAGAGATTAAGAGAACACCCAAGCAAAGTCTACATAAAGATCCGTAAAGTGACCAATTTATCCTGGGTATGTTATGTAGTGCTGTTGGGTCTATGGTTAGCAGGAGATGGCTTAATGGTCTAAATGCTGAGTTGGGACTACCTAGACGGCCTGAACCCAGAGGTTAAGTGCAGCAAGGTTTTCCAAACCTTTCCTTCACATAAGGTGGATACGCTGAGCACCGTGCAGTTTACTGTTGTTGTTCTTAAAACTCACTTACAGCACTTTACAAACATAGGCCACCAGCCCCTGGGCCCCACAAAGCATCTCAAGGAGCTGCAGGGGCAGCCAACTGTACCATCTCAAGGGCCAGGACAGCTTGCACTCCCCTGCTGCACACTAGGGAAGGGTTGTGCCAATAGGAGACCTAGTCGCTCAACACCTCTCAGGAACGGGCTCTCATTTAGCTCCCACCAGTTATAAGTGAAGAATGACAGTTCTTTAGATGGCTGGTCTGCAGGGTTTATAAAATCCAGGACAAAATACTCCAAGCCTGATTTTCTGTCACACTAAGGCGCCTTTGCATTGTCCTGGAAGTGAACGTAACTTTAAATCCACCTCAGTAGTAACTGAGGATTCAGGTTTATGGGCTGATTTACATTAGTTGAGGAATCTGGGCCTGTATTTTGTGAAACGGAGAGGGACACCAGAGCAGACCTGGAAAAAACAGATTTTCAGAGATATGTGGTCACCTTATTAGAACCTGGTGTGGTCAGAGATGGAAGCCAATGGAGAGTTTTGAACAGCGGTGACATGCGCAGAGTGGCTGGAGAGAAAGATGAGCTTTTGGTTCGAGTACTTTGAAGAGAGGTAAGTGCTAGAGAAGAGATCATAATCATTAAGACAAGAAAGGACCAAGGTTCGTATTGTGAATGTCTCTAAACTTTAAAAAACAAGGTTATATGTACTCTGAATGGACATTAATGCTCTGGTGGCATACTTCATACCAGCAGGACTAAGCCCTGGTGCCCTTGACCAGAATTTCTGCTCTTCTTTCACTACCTCACACTAATTTGTTGTGAAGTCTGCTGTGTTCTGAATGACGGCCATTTCCCACCCTAGAGGTGCTATGTTTTAGTTGTTCTTATATGTGCATAATTTGTGAAGCACTTTGAAGGCCCTTTAGGATAAAAGCTGCTCTACAAACACACAACGATATGGTGATCATATTTTTCAGTGGGTGCTGTTGCATAATGGAAAGTCACTACTCCTGAAGCTCTTCCCATTGGAAACAGTTGTTTAATACCATTGGTAGTAACTGATCAATTATTTCAAAGCTTTAATCTGTAATATTTGTAAGCACAATTAATGTGAGTGCACTATATTGGTCTGGATATGTGGCATCACAAAGGAACGCCCAGATTTTATTCCAAAGATGTGTAAATGAGGCAGACAGCCGGATGATAACAGTTCTGTGTTCTGAATGATGCTAGCCTTTCGGTTCTGTCATAAAAAGTATGTATATAATTACAGATAACTCTGAAATTCTCAAGCTGCTGGACACAAGTACTTCTATACTGATGTATCTCTACACTGATGGATCAAGGTTCATGGCAAGATCAAACTCGCATGTTCCCTCATTTTCAGAATGGTCAGTTAGTTTTGTTGGCATGTCTTTAAAATGTATAAATTAGGGCTGCTGTGATGGTCCATTTTGTTGCTTACCCTATGAATCACTTTTTAACAAACCCTGAAGTTTTTTTTGTTAATAAACAGCTGATTGTAGAAGTTGCTTTGTCCAGATTTTAAGCCTCAGATGTTTCAAAATGTCCTAATTAGAAACCCTGAGATCTTGCTAAGGCACTCTGTATAGGGCATTATTTTATTCTCTTCTAGTAGATCTCCTAAAGTGATTGTTCCCAATAAAAGCCACCTATTGCAGTAGCCTGGCTGGTTAATAATGTTAATCATAGGGTTATGCTACAAGGAGTCCTTGATAGAAAAAAAGAAACTTCCAATATGTTCAGCAATTTTATCCCTTGCTGAGAAGGCCTGGCAAGTGGCTCTTATGATAGGATGCTGAGCTACAACAGAGCATAAAACCATCAAAGGCAAGGAAGCCAAGGGGAGTGCAGACACAATCAACTCTTCAATTTCCAGCTGACCAGGCTTCTAAGTTAAGGAAGCTGATTGCCTCCAACATATCCTTTACAAAGCTGCCAAGTTATTAGGGGGTGCTCAAGGGAAATGGAGTGCAGAAGGCATTCTCAAAAGCTTAAAACTATATTGAATTTCCTTGAATTTGCAATCAAGCTCAACTTACTTTACGCTGAGTAAATAGCATTATTTATGTGTGATGCTAGATAGTTTTCTTTTAAATTCGTTGAAACTAAATATAATTTGAATTTCTTTGTGATTTCACCTTTTTCCCACATGTGAATTACCTGTCAGCATCACCATTTGATTTGCAAAAGTGTTCTAACCTTTTGCACCAGCTTTCTGTTAGTGTACATGTGAGAGGATTTCTCGCTCATATGATCTTCAGCTTTCTTTCATGCTGATCCATTTTCCCCTTGTGTGTATATAAGAGCCCAAGATGTGACGTGTTTACTCTTGCTGTCAAATCTTTGGTGGTAATGTGTGCGCATGTTCATATGGAAGGTGGTCTATAAAAATACGTGGCATTTACTGTTACCTTAAAAGGCAGAAATACACTGAAAGCCAAGACCAGAGCAATGAGATTAGCCTAAAGGGAATATTTGAGATGGTAAAGTAATAGGGTAGTGCTGCTTAATCAGCAATGATCAGGGCTTTCCATTTATTATTAGTTATTAATATTTTATTAATTATTTGTATGACGGTAGCACATAGGGGTCCCAATCAAGATGGGGGCCCAATTGTGCTAGGCGCTGTACAAACACAGAGTAAAAGACAGTCCCTGCCCCCACAGGGTTTACAGTCTAAATAGACGAGAGAGGTAACAGATGAGAGGGGAAACGGGTGGAGTGACTTGCCTAGGCTTACCCAGCAGGTCAGTAGAAGAGCCGGGATCAGAGCAGATGCTGAGAGAGAACCATCCACATGAGACAAACAGCAGAGCACGTGTCACGGCGGTCGTGAATGCAAATTTGTAGAGTATGGCAATGTGAGACAGAAAGGAGAGGCTGGGCTTGAAAAGCTACAAGATCAGTGACCTGAGGGAGTGCAAGGGAGGCCAGAGCTGGGAAGGGGCCTGGCTGAACTAGATATGGGACTGAGAGCACTTCTCTTCCTATGTAGGAGGATGTCTGCCTTATTCCTGTTTGTGTTCCAGTACTGCCTAGGTGCCCCCGTTGTATCAGGCACTATACAGACTCATAATAAGAGATAGTCCCTGCCCCAAAGGGCCCACGTTCTAAATAGACAAGACAAAGAGTGGGTAAAAGGAAGTATTGTTATTTCCCATTTACAACTGGGAAACTGAGGCACAGAAAGAAGTCAAGAAGAGCCAGGAAATTAACCCTGGTATGCTAAGTCCCAGGCCCTCGCCTTAATCACAGGACTTTCCTCCCTCTCTGTCTTGGTGAGGCTCAGTTGTAGAAGGATAAGAAAGAAATGTGTGTTCTCTGTTGGGGGAGAGGGAGCCAGAGAAATGGGGCACTGACAGGTTTAAAGGTGGGACCTGCATGGGTGGCAGTTGGAGTTCAGTTGTGACGTGTCCAATGGGTTGTCCGTGATGATGAAGTAAGCACTGACACGTTGGGGCTACTGGCTTCAGTGTGTCCTTTCTTTCCACATCCACTAACAAACCCAAGGCTGGATTCTGTCAGGCACCCTTAAAGAATCAGGACTTAACCCCTGTGGGCAGGAAACTTAGTTACAGCAAGATCTCCTCAGAGAAAGCGGAAGCGGGTTTCTCACTCCAGCAGGAATACAGACTGTTGGCATGTGCTCACGACACAAGCCTTAGATACAGGACATGACACAGAACTGAAATCTGTGACCTCTATTATTAAATGACGTATTTTAGCTCCAGTGGGCTAGATTCTCAGCTGGTGTCAATCAGCAAAGCTCTGATTGACACCAGCTGAGGATTTGGCCCAACATATTATTCTTTTGGCTGCTTTCATGGAGCATTTTCACGGGGGTAACTCTCCGAGCTGTATGTCACACGACCTATTTCCTGTGATAACGTCTGAGTGCGTGCTTTGACAGCATGATTGCTTTTGAATTGGCTGGCCTCCAGGTTCAGTATAGCTGCAAATAGGCCTACCGATTTATCGGCACATGAGCCTGCAAAATAGCTACTGAAAAATTTCATTTTCAATTAAGGGTTTGCAACAGTTTGTCACGTGGCTGCTGCCCGGGGGGGGGAGACGGGGGAGGGAAAGGCGGGGATAGGGCATTCAGCCTGCAGAATAGTAACTCACACTAACATATGGTTAAACACACTGACTTCAGATAGCAAAATCCAACCTGCATGTATTTATAGGCTAATGACTGCTGAACCCCCCCTTAGGAAAATTAGGGGGGTTGTTTTTGTGTTTTGCTTTCAGCGGCCTTGCACATATTGGCCCCAGTCTTCGTCCCTTGTTGTGCATGTCTATCAGGTCTAAATGTTATTAGGCTCGGACAAAAACCTCAGGTAGCCTCTCCCTCCTCTACAATGACTGCAGTTAGAAAAGCTAGACTCCTGCTGGGAGTAACAAGGCACCCTGTCAAGGTCAATGGTGGGGATGCAGGCATCTGCAGACAAGCACTTGCCCCCATTCTACACTCATGGTCATTGTTGCTTTCCACTGACCAGCTGCCTGCGATCCCTGGACCAAAAACAAAATGGGTAACACAGCCCCCATTCAACTGAGATTAAATGCCTGAAATGAGCCACACCTCTGAACAATTGCTTCCTATAAGAGGAACAGCATTCAATAGCCATGGAGCCCCATTGATCAGTGTTATAAAAGAGGTGAAGTCCTGCATGAAAAAGGTTTCACACCGCCCCTTAAACTAGCTCTGATTCTTCTGAGTCTCCCTTCTTTCACATTCTGACTGTCCATTTTGCCCACATTGTAGTCAGTATCTATCACATCCCAAGATTCAGGCAGAGATCTTAAAAATTCACACATACTCACTGTAAGGCATCTTATTCCTCACTGATCACATTAGGACCATTATCTGTACAAGTTAACTACTTTAACAATTAGTTACTATCATTCATACTGTTCAATCAGCTGTTAAATCCTCATTTATGTTAATTTGAATGTAAATGCACTGCTCAGTAAAATGTTAGATTGCCATGTTTACAAATATACTACAGGTATTTAGAAATTTAGAAGATACAAAACATACTGTTTAAGCTACTTGTGATGCCAGCTTAAATAACTTAACTGTATTTATCAGTTACTTAGCAATTCTTTTCACATATTACTGCTTTTCTGCGCACCACACTGGTCACCCAAGACAAAAATGTGATATCTTTTTAAAATAATTTAATAACTGGTAATCTCCACTATGGAATTTAATTATACACAAATAGTATAATTTAGCAGGAACACATTTTTCTAATCCATGGAGACATTTTTTAAGGCTGTTGAATTTACAGATAAGGGGAAAACAATCTCTCTAGGCTGGTAGTTGTAGATCTACTTTGGGGTCTGTACATATGTCAACATTAAAGCAATTGTTCTAAAATGGGCCAAACAATTTAAATCTAATTGATCCAAGAATTAGTTTCAAGTTAGTTTGCCTTCATACATTATCTTCCCTTTCTATATCTCTGTCTTGTGACAGAGTGCATCTTATTTTTTCTACTTATTTTTTTCTAATGTACTTTCAGCAGGATTAGGTCACTTAGATGCATGAAGTCTATCATCAGTCTATATTATAGAAACTATTCCCCATGTACACACTGGCTATGTTCAAAACAGATTCCATCTTCAGATGTATGTGAAACCAAGTGGGAAAGGATTGCATTGCTTTCTGCCTTTTCATGTGTAGCCCTGAGGTCAAGGCCATCCTGAGGTCCTAAGTCAAATGAGTTTGGCGGTCCTAACTCTAGTAAATAGTTGCCCAGGTCACACACAAAAAAGTAACATGCTGGCAATTCTCTAGTTGGGGAAATGACTAGCGTGAAATTGACAAGGAGACTGACTTGCATCGCACCCTAGAAATGGTTGTCTCTCTAAGTAAAAGTGGAGGTCACTTAAAAGGTCATATGCAAATATTTGCACTCAGGCTGCCTGTACTCTGCTTTGTCTCTTGAGAAATGAAGAACAGCAAGTTCTAGTCTTTGTATTAATTTTGGTCTCTAGGCTATCATCTCCACAAAACAAAGAATCATCATAAGTGTAGATTTGTCACAAGGAATAAACTCGTATTATCATCATATGAATCCCTGGGTTTCTATCCTCCCATAGCTACAGGCCCTTCAATGCCAAAGCAACCCCAAAGTCTGTATGTATGAGAATCTGGTAATAGGTGGAACAAATACGTTCAACAAATTTTATATAAGGCATGGGGAAAATTTTGATTGAAGATAATATCAGAATGTCCAGCTGAAAAGGTAACCTGGCAGTGTCTGGTCAGATGTACCAAAAGTCCGGTTGCCACGGGTGGGCGTGAGGAGGTGATGGGTCATCAACCCATGCCAGCCCCTGCTCAGCCGGGGCCCTCTCTTACCTGCATCTCATGGGCAGGCAGGCAGACAGCAGACTCAGCATCAGGCTCCAGCTCCCATCCCGGCCCCAGAGCAGACGGAGCCCAGCTGCGGGGTGAGGGAAGAGGAGAGGATCGAGCAACAAGGAAAGGGGACAGGGGAGAGCAGTGAGCAATGCGGGGAGAAGAGAAGAGGAGCGAGCAGGGGAAGGTCCTCGAGGGAAGAGATGGGGCCTTGGGGGAAGAGACAGAGTGGGGGCAGGGCCTCAAAGGAAGAGGTGTAGCATGGATGGGGCTTGGGGGAAGGGGCGGAGTAGGGGCAGGGCCTTGACGGGGGGAGAGGCAGGGCAGGGGGTCCGGTTTTCACAAATTAGAAAGCTGGCAACCTATTAGCAGTAGTATCTCTACTAGGGGTGGAGAATACTGTAAATAGCATGGGAGGTTTAGTTATTGTAGATGGTGGTAAATGTCCAGTTTTTAATGGTGCCCACTGTTTAAGTGCTTGGTCTTACCACTATTACACAAGAGGTACAGCTCAGCTCAGAGAAAAGGTGAAGGTCTCCAGTGTGGATGTGCATGGAGCAAGTGAATAAGATGCACTGGACTAGATCACACGGTGTGTTGAATGGGATAAGAACATTATATTCTGAGACAACAATGTCAAGGGGACTTGTGTAAGTACTGAGGGTAGCAATCTCTCTAATTGTTTTATGAAAGCCAGATCAGAATACAGTCATTCTGAGTTCTTTGGGGTCCTTATTGCTAGAACAGTTGGGAGATGTGATTTATTGTAATGGAAAAAAAATCTGGCAACGGGGAAGCTGAGGCAACTGAAATGTGGTTTAAAAGTTTTACTCTTCAGTCCTCAAGAAGTTTAGGAAGCCTAATACTACATTTATAATGGTGATAAGTTTGCAGCATACTTGGTATCTTTTTGTCTACTTTAATTCTATATTGTAATTTTTTCAAATATAAACAAGGGAAAAATGCAAAAAGAACAGGAGTACTTGTGGCACCTTAGAGACTAACAAATTTATTTGAGCATAAGCTCAAAGAGAAAAATGGCTATAGATAAAGTTCTCTCTCTCTCAATCTCGAAAGAGAGAGTTATCTGTGAAGCTATTCATAGCTATGGAGAGACAGAATGGAAAATTGTGACCTCTAGAAGTATTATGAGGGTGGAAGCATCAAGACCTAGGCCCTAGATCATTCAATGGGATATACACAAACAGACCTTAAATGCTTGGCTTCAGTGGGACTCCACATGCACATAAGGGTCCAATCAAAGGATCCCATTGCAGGATCAGGCCCAAAAAGGAGAGAAACTACTTATCAAAGAGGTGGCATTAGTAAGAGTAATGAAACTAACCTAAACAATGGAAAATATAAGTTGAGTCTCACAGAACATTTCCTCACTGCAGAATCGTCTCCCAAGAGAAGTGGCGGAGGCCATATTAACAGAATAATTTAAAATTAGACTGAATAAAATACTCAAGAATATATGGGAGGAAACAACTGTGCAGTAGGATGGTCATAATGACATAAAACATTTTTCCCATCTCTAATTTATATTATTCTGTCTCGTTAGACTGACTTAGCGTCAAGCTTTAAGGTAAATATAATTGATGATGTTATTTCTCGAACAGTTAGGCTATAGTTATTGGTGTATACTATAGCTATTACTTGTAGACTGAGATATCAATGAAATGGCATAAAATCCTAGAAAATTGTAATTCAGTATGAAACATATATACACTGCCCAAGTCTAGAAGGTTACATGTTGTCATCTTAATTCTAGTGCTGACTGAGGGGAATGTCCATTTTTCTATTGTGAGAAATTTTTTGTATAAATTTACATTTGGAATACACCTTTAAGTCCTTTTAGCAGACCCCCTCCTATTTTTTCATAAGGGGACAGATGCCTGCGAAACAAATGTGACTCTGATAAGGAGAATAGTAGTAAAGATAGTGGGCTGAAATCTGTACAGAAAAGCTCAACAGAGCTGTTCCAGACTAACCCACTTAAGCCCCTCCCTGGGCTTCCTACCAACACTGGGCCAGACCCTCAGCTGAGCATATTTGTACTTTCATACTTCTGGATGCAGCTGAGTATTCCTGTTAGACTACCAGACAACCATGTTTATTACATTTACTTAAAGGTACAGCTACCTTAAAAATAAAGTTTTTTGTATGATGAAAAATTGGTTGTCTGGACAATCTTCAAAGTGCTCGATTTGTATAAAATCTTAATCCTTAGGAACTCGATTTTAACTACTCTCAGTGTGGAGTTTTTTTTCCCCTCAGTTCACACACCTTGAGACAAAGGCTATAGTTCAGATGAGGGGAGGGGGAGGGAATAGTTTTTTGTGCAGGATGCATAACAAATTTATTCCAGAGACAGCCTGAAATAGGCTGCACAAAATGGATAGAGTGTCTTCTTGAAGAAAAGGCCTCTAAGTAAACTCCACTGCCATTCAGAAGATTTGCTCTGACACTTAACAAGTGGTGCAGGAAGAAAGAAAAATCTGTTGTCAGGTTTGGGGTGTTTATCAGCTACCCTCTAGACACTTGACCTGATGCCGTGGACCCCCTAATCCGCTGATCTGCATGCTGCAAGTCTTGCAAGATTCAGGCCCACAACTGCTGATGAAATTGACTGGAACACTTGTACTAATACACTGATCCCTCAGTACATTGTGTGCCACTCACCTACTCCCGCCTCTTCCCCCCTCCCACCATACAACTCCTCCTAAATTTAATTCTACTCACAAATTGTGAAATAAGTTGTTTGGGCTGGATTTGTAGAGTGAATTGTCCTACTAATGAAACAGTCTGTTCATTATACAGTTGTAGAAGGAAGATTTAGCGCTCCCATACCCCAAGACCCATGCAGGTTAACGTTTTTAGACTGACAATTGACAAAAGAATGAATAGCCCAACGCTGTCAAATCAGGCTTACAAACAGCTTGGCATACAAACAGTTACTGCTTGTGTGCATGTGGATTTAGGGTCCCCAGTCTCTTAATGGCACAGATTTGTAAGTACAAATCGGTCAGCCTTCAAACTGTTTGCAAAAGGAATAAAATGACCAAAAATAAGTTTGTTTTAGGCTTGTTCCCTCCCCTCTCCAGCAAGTAACACCATTAAAAAGGGGGAATGGTGTGTTATGGTAGCATCCACTTTCATGTTTTCTTGAGGGGAACATACCCAACTAACCTGTTTCTGTCATTCATAAACTATTGTGCCCCCCTTTCCTTTCAAAGCCATGGAAAGTCCAATAGATTAATTCTAAGATCCGAATATATGAAGCATTCATTTAAATTATTTTAATACCTGCTGGTTAAAACTGTTTGCAATTTCCCCCCATTTTCAATTGTATTAATCATTAACTATAGTTATTTAGATTTTGAACTCTTGTGTTAGATAATTGTGTATGAACTAGATAAAAACAGTTTGATTTTCATAAGCTAGGTTGACTTATTTTGACTAATGAATTGAACTAAACAGAAATCATACAGAGAGTACATGGTGGGAATTTTTTACCACATTTATCACCAGAGGGATACTTTAAATCTGGATCAGTATTAATAATTTTTTCTTGTATTTATTAAAGCTGGAGCAGAAATAATAGCCATACGCAATATCACACAAGAACTATCATTCTAAAGCAAAAGCCAAAAAATAGTAAGCCAATTTTTTTTAAAGGATAAACTCTAAACCTGTTTGAAATAACTTGAGAGCATTCTTCTGATCAGATGCACATTTCAAAAGTGAAAATGTATTTTAAAAAAACCTCCATCTATGCAATTTTCATGAGGAAATACTGTTTCTTCTTGTTGTTTTAGAGGGTGCATAGTGTCAGAATGTTCACTGCGGAAGAGTTTGTAGTAACCCCTATATTAAAATTTCCTAACACTTCCCCTTATCCTATAGAAATATACTAGTGAATAACTAAGAAGATGCTTTTGAAAGAAAGGTGATCTGCAGTTATGAATGAGTAGATTGTTTTAACTCAACACAATTATTTGATCATTCTGCTTTATATTAAATATCCCAGGGCAATTTACAAGCAAGGGATGCAGAAGGTGGGTTATCTGGAGTATCAGCATAAATTGGCAGTACTAGGCTCGTATACAAGATAGCCACATAGATCAGATGTGTTTCCAATCCTGACCTGATATTATTTCAAATATATTGGACAGTGTGTAACATTTATTTAAACAGCCTTGTGAAATTGCCATGAAATGTTACCAGCAAAGGGACAAAATCTAAGCTTCTGCTCTTGACCATGATCGCTGTTGAAAATGTAGGCTAGGAATTTTAAAGGGGCCTAGTCATACAGCTAACTCCCTAAAGCCCTTTTGAAAATTCCCCCCAAAAAACCTAATGATCTCTTAATCATCCACCGAAAAATGAAGTGGCTTTCCTCACCCTGAGAGGGTGGATAAGTACAATTTTGCAGGACTATATTTCAAGTACTTATAAAATGGCCAGTTTTATTGGTGTTTAAAATATATTTGGCCAAATTCTCCATTTGGATACATGTGGGTAATTACCATTGACTTTAATGAGAGCCACGCATGTGCATGGGCAAAAGTTACCCCATAGTGTGATACAATGGTCCCGATGCCCCACTGTATTGCACCCATTGTACGTTGATGTAACACCACCGATTTGCATGTGCTTTGAGAGCGGGATGCTAGATTACACTCATACAGCTCCTCACATCTCAGAAGATTCCTGAGCACTTTCCAGACTGCACATGAATTTGTTTGCAGTGTTGTGTGTTAAGTGCGCAATTTCAGTCAGCTATATCTCTTAATGGCTTTTAGACTGAGGGCCTGCTCTGTCCTATGTGCAGAGCTAGTGGGAGAAGCAGGTGAGCTAGTGTGAGGAGGAGAGGGAAAGGCGTTAGTGGGTTTGCGACTGGGAGGCAGTATATGGATGGCATTTTTGAGGGGTAAGACTGTGAAATTGATGAATTTAGAGTGGACTGGGGTGTGAATGGACTTGGGGTGAAGGCAAGTATTTTACCCAGAGAATGTCACATGTATCGTTGATTGAGACAGAAATCCCATACTAAAGTGTTATCATCCCATTATTCCCCATGTCACCGATTTCAGTGTGAGCTGTGGGTGTTCAGCAGCTCAGAAAATCAGACCCCAGGTGACTAAAATGGGCCACACAGAAACTGACGCACCCAAAATTAATAGACATGCCAGAAAACATAGGCCTGCGTGACTTGCCCACAGAAAGCCTGTGGTGCAACTAGGAATAGAAGCCAGGTTTCCCACATCCAGTCTTTTGCTTTAACCACAAGATCACACTTAAATATACCATAGATGGTGTGATGTGTCATTCTATATTCTTTATAAAAATATTCTTATGATATGAATATGATATAGCTGAGATGTACTTTATGCAAGATGGCTCATGTGAAATATCATTGGAAAGGTTATGATTTACTGAATGTGATTATCCAATTTGTATGCCTGTATCATTACTGTATCTGAAGTTAGGAATATTGACTATATATCTGTATTTCAACTATGCTACTTTGGGTGACGCCCACTGCTAACACTTCAGGTACAACAATGAAAAAGCCAGATGGGGGGATGGCCCATCAGTGAGGACAATGAACTGTGAAAAGCTCCACCGACTCATGGACGCTGTGATCCTACGAAGTCAGGTGGTCTTGTCACCTGATACTAAAACATTACCTGGGACTTCTTGTAACTTTCCACTGTAAGGGAAGGGGGGTCAAGTTTGGGAAACAAAGGATTCCCGCCTTATGTAAATCCTATTTAAGGGTAGGGAGGAAGGCAAACAGGATTCCTCCTCTCCATGGCTTGTCTGCCCTAGAAAGTCTGCAAAAGGGAAGGCAAGGGGTGAATCCTGAGGGGTCCAGTCTGAAAAGGAACATAACTGGAACTCTGAAACACAGAAACTTTGCAACCTGCCTGCAACAATATCTAGGGTGAGAAATACTATTTGTAATCAATTTCTTTAGTGAAACTAGCTTAGTTTGCATGTTTGCTTTCATTTGCTTAGTAATCTGCTTTGTTCTGTTTGTTACCCCTTCTACCACTTAAAATCTGCCTTTTATAGTTAATAAAATTTGTTGGTTTTTTATTATTAAATCCAGTTTCTATAATTTCTAACTGGGGGGAAAGCGGGGGTGGGGGGGAAGAAGTGTGCATATCTCTCTCCACATTGAGGGAGGGGGCAAATTTCATAAAACCTTTGGGTTTGTACCCCTTAAAAGGAGTGAGCACTAGAGTGTTGGAGCAAGCTGAGTCTTCCCAGAGCCGATCTGCAGCTGGGCTGTGCGTGTGTTAGAGGAGACTTTAATAGCCTGGCTCAGCAAGACAGGTTAAAGGGGGCCTATGCTAGCAGAACAGGTAGACTTAGTAGTATCTCAGCACATCAGGTGGCTTCCTAATGGACATAACCCATCACACATGGCATGAGATGGGTGGTAGGCTCACAGCATGTGACACGACTTCAGTCATTATAAAAGTATTGGTAGGAGCTTTTACTGCATTTCAGACTTGTTTGAGATACTGTAGTGTTAGTGGCAGTAAGTACATTTTGTCTAGTATGTTAATGAGAGAATATGGAGTTTGTTTTTATACTTGAGAGAACAGTGCATCAAGGCAGTACAATAACATTGACTCAATGAAATGTTTTGGAACTATTTTCCATGTCAATGTTGTTGGGCTTTTCATGATTTAATTCCAAACATTCAAACCCTCTTGATGTATATTACCTTCCTATTCATAGGCTTCATGAGATCAGTAGACATCACAGCCATATGTACTATTTATACAATATACTATTAAAACAGTGGTAAAATATATTTTTAAATGGAAAGACAATATAATCCAATGTAACTACTTTATGATTATTAGTGTGAGGAAGAATGGAAAATATGAACTTTTATTCAGCCTCAGTTAAAGGTCCATGAACAGAAGTTCAATAGTAAGATTTAAAATTCAAAACATAGGAATAAGCAGCACTTCATTGCAGAGTTGAAAGATAATTGCACAATTAACTGCCTGGGGTCAATAATGCCAAAGCTGGTTGCTTCTGACAGATAGGGATAATCAATGCAGCCTCTGTATAAAAGACGTGAAGGTAGCAATGGAAAATAACATAGCAAAAATGTTTCAGTGTTATAATGAACACCAGCCAAATCATTATTGATGTTTTACTTATTTTAAGTGTTCCTGTGCAAGTATCTACTTTGATTAAATGTAACTTTAGAATATTGCTGTAAGATCAGTATTTATCCTGATCTAAGCAAGGACACTAATTTGGAAGCTTAGCAATGTATTCCCATTTCAGTTTCAGCATTTACATATGTAACTGTAATGAAAGCTAACAGGAATTCATGTCCTGGTTTCTAGAGGTGTTGAGAACCTGAGCTCCCATTGACTTCAGCCGGCATCCAAGTTTGAAAATACAGGCCCAAGTGCATAAATTCCATGGCATCATGATGAGAATGTATTCCAGGAAGTCTCTTGATTACCCCAGCTTTGGGAGGGCGGGGGGATGTGGATATAAGGGCTTGGGGGAAGGAAGAGAATTCCACCACACATCCTCTGCTGCATAATCAAGCTAAATGTCATGGGATACACACTGCATATTAAGCCTTAAAACTTTCCATGTAAAAGATGAAAAACATAATCATAGTTTCACAAGATATGATATTTATTCCTCCACATTATGATTTGCTTTTACTCTCCTCACTCTCTGTGTGGTATCAGTCATCCCTCCAATGGGTGGCTTCTTCCTGAGCCAGTCTAATCAATTCCCAACATCACCTAGGAAGAGGGTAATGAATGACCTAAGGAGGTATTTCAGTAAGGCATTTGATACCCTTACACATGGGAAATTATTGGTTAAACTGGAGAAGACAGGGATTTATTTTAGCTAACATGTTCATTCATGACCTTGGCACAAAAAGTGGGAGTGCGTTAATAAATTTGTAGATGAAACAAAGTTAGGAGGTACTGCCAATATGGAGGAGGACTGGAATATCATACAAGAAGGTTTGGATGACCTTGAAAACTGGAGTAATAGAAATGGGATGAAATTTAATAGTTCAAAGTGCATGGCCATGCACTTAGTAACTAACAATAAGAATTTTTGGTATAAACTGAGGAAATATCAGTTGGAAGCAACAGAAGAGGAGAAAGATCTGGGTGTATTGGTCGATCACAGGATGACCATGAGCTGCCAATCTAATGCAGCCATGAAAAAGCGTAAAAGAATCCTAGGGTGCATCAGGCAAGGTATTTCCAGTAGAGATAGGGAAGAGTTATTACCATCATGCAAGGCACTGGTGGGAACTCATCTGGAATACTGTGTGCAATTCTGGTATCCCATGTTTAAGAAAGATGAATTCAGAGAAGAGCTATTAGAATGATTAAAGGAAGGCAGAACCTACTTTACAAGAGGAGACTTAAGGAGCTTGGCTTGTTTAGCCTAACCAAAAGAAGGCTGGGGGGAGATATGATTGCTCTCTATAAATACATCAGAAGAATAAACACTGGAGGGGGGGTAGGAATTATTTAAGTTAAGGACCAATGCTGGTGTCACAGGATTGGTGCAGGCTCTCCCACTTTTGCGCCTGCACCCGGTGTTTAGGCTGGTATAATAAAGAGACTTCCACACCTTCTTTTGCTGGATCACCCAAGTGTCTTTATTTACAGCGTTCGTGCAGTTCCCCGGTCTCCCAACAGCTAGCGCCTCACAGACCCTCCCCAGGGTCTCCTGCCTTTGAGGCTTCCCTCTTTGGTAAGGAGACAGCGATTCTACCCTCCTGTCTCCTCCCAGTCTAGCCTCCTCCCGGAGCTTTGTTCAGGGTTTTTATAGCCCTCCTGTGCCTCAGCCCAGCTGTCAGCACTCAGCTCAGCATGTTCCTCTGAGGCTAGGTCTACACTACCCGCCTGAATCGGCGGGTAGAAATCGACCTCTCGGGGATCGAATTATCGCGTCTCGTCGGGACGCGACAATCGATCCCCGAATCGACGCTCTTACTCCACCAGCGGAGGTGGGAGTAAGCACCGTCGATGGGAAGCCGCGGAGGTCGATTTTGCCACCGTCCTTACAGCGGGGTAAGTCGGCTGCGATACGTCGAATTCAGCTACGCTATTCACGTAGCTGAATTTGCGTATCTTAAATCGACACCCCCCCCCCCGTAGTGAAGACCTGCCCTGAGTCAACCCTGATTAGGGCTTGCAGCTGGGCTCCCTGCTGAATACCTGTGTCTCTCCCCTGGCCTCCTGGCCAGAGAGCAGACTGCAGCCAGCATTTTGGCATGGCTTTAAAGGGGGTTTTACCCCTGCCCTGCCACGGCTGGCACAAAAACAAATGGATATAAACTGGCCATCAACAAGTTTAGGATTGAAATTATATGAAGGTTTTTAACCATTAGAGGAGTTACAGCCTTCCAAGGGGAGCAGTGGGGGAAAAAACCTACCTTGTGTCAAGACTACACCTGATAAATTTATGGAGGGGATTGTATGATGAGGTTGCCTACAATGGCATATTGCCCATCTGTGACTGCTATTAGCAAATATCTCCAATGGCTGGAGATAGGACACTAGATGGGGAGGGCTCTGAATTACTAGAGAATTCTTTCCCAGGTGTCTGACTGGTTGGTCTCCCCCACATACTAACTGATTGTCAAATTTGGGGTCAGGGAGGAATTTTACCCCAGGACAGATTGGCAGAGATCCTGGAGGGTTTTCACCTTCCTCTGCGGTGTGGGGCACAGGTAACTTGGTGGTTTGTAGTAGAGTAAATGGTGGATTCTCTGTAGCTTGGTCTTTGAATCAAGATTTGAGAACTTAAGTAACTCAGCCAGAGGCTATAGGCCTGTTACAGGAGTGGGTGGGTGAGGTTCTGTGGCCTGCGGTGTGCAGGAGGTCACACTGGGTGATCATGATCGTCCCTTAGAAGAAGCTTTTCCACCCAAAGAAGCTTAATACCCTGGGCCTGATTCTCCACTGCTTTGCCCCTCTTCTAGTCATTTATCCCAGAACAAAATGGGTGTAAAATACTACCATCCTGAACTGGTAGCACTCTCACAGCTGTAAATGACTACCAAGGGGCCAGGCAGGGGAGACTCAGACCCCCTCTCTTTGCGGTGCTGTTGATCCAGCAATATAAAAAAGACCAACTCTGAGCCTTCAGTCTGGATTCCTCACACTGATTCAAACTGAGCAATTGCTCAGTGGAGGATCAGACCCAGGTGGCCCAGCTGCCATTTAAAATACAAAGTGCCACAGGTGTGTAGAATGCTGTACAAACATTTCAGTTATAACATGGCCCCTTGCTGCAGAGAGTTTTGTGTCTAAGTGCGTGATCCTTAAGTCCTTACTCAAGATCTACTACATGACTTCTGTGGGAGTTTTGCTTGGATAAGGCCATGTTGGATCTATGTTCCATGCTGACAGAATGTGACATGAATGCAAAATATTTTGTCATGCATCCCATCCACCAGACAGTGCCACAATTGGGCCATTAAAATAAACCTAGGAGAACATTTTGTGAAACAATTCAACTTCAAGTGATTAAAAGGATTAATTTGGTGATGTTAAAATCACGTGATTCATTATTCATCAGTTACGGGTCTAATCCACACAGCTGATTAGGGCACATCATTTCCTCAAATTAGACACTAAAGGGACATTTTCAAGCGACCATATGGTTCTACTTCAAAAGTAGTTAGTTTACAAATTGAGCGCATTGACTAATCATGTCTCTCGATGAAACGTGAATGAACACATCACATGTATTTGGGTGGTTGGGGGGTTTTTTGTTTCAGTTTTTGGTTTTTTTGTTTGCTTGTTTTTTGTGAACAAGGTCTAATAAAGCCAGGCTTACTTGCTGGCTTGCTGTCAGAAGGAAAAGAAAGCTTCAGATAGTCTTCTTTGTTTCTCCCTTCTGAAATCATGCCGGTGGTAGCTCTTTCTGGAGAAAATGCTGGAATGGATGGTTCCTCCAGTTGGATTGGCTGTGACACACTTGGAATTCTTTGCTCTGCACTCAGCAGAGCAAGATGGGAGTTAATTATATCACTGCGGTTAAACAGAGCTAGACCTTTGCAAACATTTGTTAAACCCCTGCTGAATATCTCTGGGAGTGGGTTGGGGGAGATGTTCCACAGCTTACAGTAGGAAAACATGAAGGGACACTATTCCATCTGGAGCCCCATTAGGTGTAGTTAGTAATATAATGCAAAACGGGTGCCTGCGGTAATGTAGCTGACAGGACAGGGTTTAAGGGATGGGAACTGTGAATGTGGAAAGAAGAGTCTGAAGTCTGATTCACTTTATAAAAGCAATGCCTTTGAGCAGATCCTTGGTGGAAGAATCTTGCTGATGTTACTACTCTGGCTGGCGTGCTGGATGGATTTAATAATTATTTTGAGATGGTGGATTGGCTTGAGACAGCCTATAGCCTTGCCCTTACCAGCCGTCATACAATGTGAATGCTAATGGAAAAGTTGGTTTCATGTTTATTTTTAATTTAGGGCCTAATCTATAACCCAGGGGAAAGATTCCCATTGACTTCAGTGGGCTTTGGGTCAAGCCCTTAATCTTTAAGAGGCAATGTTTGGACAGACCAAAAAACAGAGGGACAGCTCTTCAGTGTAGTCAATGGAGCTAAGACAGCTTCTACCAGCTGAGGTTCTGACCAGACTTTTCAGTCACCCGGTTGGAATGCCAAAACTGATCTTCAAAATATAAATGGTATTTTGGCAAATTACTGTCAAATGGGAAACAATTTCAGTTCAAATCACAGCCCATTTTTCTTACTGAAAAAACAACAACATAAACAAAAGAGGAGGTGTGCTTTTCAGAGTGGTAGCTCTTTGGGGCAGGTGCTGTCATTTACTAGATGCTTGTACAAAGTCTGGCACAACGGGGCCTATACTGCTCCAACACTGCAGCCTGACACTAAAGAGTTAATAAAAAGAGTCGCAACTAAATGGCTGGTTAGTGACAGCTGGGATAAAAAACTGCAACCCAGACAGAGTGGGGTGGCTGCTGGAGAGGTGGAGAGCCACTGCCACTGTGTAGGAGCGCCACAGCATCAGAGAGAGAAAAACCACCCAGCGAGACCAACTACCTGGCAGAAGGATCCAGGGAAGGTTGCCCTACAGAAGCAATAGGCAGGCAATAGGTAGGAAGCAGCCCAGGGTGGCAGCAGGTGATCCAAGCAAACAGTCCTTGACTGCCTAATACAGGGTCCCTGGGCTGGGACCCACAAGAGAGGGTGGGCTTGGGTCCCCTCACCACCCTCCACAGGGGAGGGGAGCAGAGACTGTCAAGGCTCCAGATTTTGGGTGACAGTCCCCACATAAGACTATTGGACTTCATTTTTGTCCCTGTTTTAGGTCCCCTTGTTCCTCCCTGGACGTAGACAGGAGAGGGGGATATCAGACCTAGAGCTAGTGATTACAGGCCCGTCTCAGGACCTTGGGGGTGAGAGACCTGTTATCACCCCAATAGGGGAGGGACTCAAATGACCCAGCCAGAGGACTGGAGCTGTAAAGAGAGCCTGGGCACGGCAGGCCACACTTCTGAAGTGATACCAAAAGGAAAACTGAGGCAAAGCTGCTGTTACAAAACACCTGATGAACCATGAGTGGGTGCATTAAACGGTGACAGGCCCCAGCTGCTTGGCCTCTGGGCATTTCCTCAATAAAAATGTTAAATAATAGTTAATAATTTGTGAGAGAATGGAAGTTGTCATATTCAGATCACTTCTCATGTGTTTAATGAAAATGCCTCAAATTGAGACCCGGTGTAATTGTGTGAAGTTCCACAGAAGTAGAGCTGGTTGGGAATTCTTTGTCAAAATGTTTTTTCATTAGAAAATGCTAATTTGTTGAAATGGAGACTGGCTTTGACACATTTCTTGGTTTGAAAATTTTTGGAAAAAAAGTTTTGAACTTGTCGGAATGCCCCATTTCAACATTTTCTACATGAAAAAGTTCCGGTTTTCAGTCCAAAATGACTTTTCATTTTGAAATTTAAGTCAAGTTATAGTAAAAATATGTTAAAAACCCCAAAAGCTCAAAATTGAAACAAAAAATTTTGAATCACCTGATCTGATTTTTTTAAAAAGAGGTTTGTTTTACAAACATTTTCGAGATTTCAACTTTTCATCCCAATTCATGGTGGGATAATTTTTTTGAAATCTTGAAAATTCATGTGAGACAGGGAATCAATTTCTGCCCAGATCTATAATGATATCAATTGCATCATAATTATAAAAAAAACCTTATTGTTACAAAAATGGGAAGGGGAAACTAAAAATCAAGACACATAAGATAGCTGAGAATTTATCTTCCATAGAAACTTTATGAAACTATGTAACAGGAACGCAGACAAGAAAAGTGTGAATCATAAAGCTAAAAGTTGAGAAAAAAAATTCCTCTTATAAAAGTAAAGAGCCCATCTGTTTCAGGAATCTGGAAATATCATATTTCCCTGTGTGCCTTTCATTTCCTTTAGAAGCCATGGCATGTACTACAATTAATTCTTTACTCCTGAAGCTTTAAATAAAAGGTTGTTTCAAATCCAGAATGGCATCCACTAAATTTAATTAATTTCCCATGCAGCTTCCCTGGTAAAGGGGCAGCTGCTAATTGTGAGCAGCTTCTAAAATGTAGATTAGTGAGACTACTCTGGTCAACACAAAGAAGAGCATTACTAATTTCTTTCTATTTCTGAGCACTATGCAAATGACCATTTATAGAATCATTTTAATATTTTATTTTTTATGTGAACGTAGTGTTTGGGAAATGTGTTTGATTGACAGGCCTGAAGACTGAAGTCTTCTATTTACCCAGGCAACAGGTACAGCATAGGTAGCAGACCCCACAAATGTTTATATTTATCTCATTTTTAAGGCTGATCATACAAAATGCAATTAAAAATACATGGAATGTGTTTGGTACATTTACTGAAAACCCTATGCCTCCGTGTTTATAGCGGGGAGGCCAAGCATGCTAAACCAGGAAATAAAAAAATTAAGCTTATGACAACAATGCTACATTGTAGATAAAACATATAACATGAAATATACTACAACACAAACAATAATCCATTAAATAATGTATTTAACAAACAACAATGGAAAAATATTATAGAAACTGGTTGCCATTCAAAAATTCAGCATGAACCAATAGTGATGGGTCTATGGTATCTGAGATATTTGAGTTATTTCACATTCTGGGTGAATGGAAAACTGGGGTATTTTAGCTACCACTGTGTAGTAACTTACCAAATGCTGACAGTTTGGTAGCAACCATGTAATAGTTAGTACCAAATGCAACAATGGCTGACTCACCATTGCTGTAGAAACCTTATTTATTTGAATTTTCTGACTTTGTGTGCGGGATTTCTCAACTTGAGCATTGTGCCAATGTTGGCATTTGCATTTACATTCCCTGTTCTTATTTTATTGTTAAAGAAAAAAGTGAAAGGTTATGCTAAATTGCTTTAGTAGCACACCCTTAATTGAGGTATCTTTAAGGCCTTTACTCAGGAATCCTTAAACAGCTATGGGAACTTCAAAACTAATTCAGTCGGCATGGGCACAACATTCTAAACTGCTCAGCCTTTAATATGCATGTAGGAACAATCCATACTGAACCATTTTCCTTCAATTTTTCATTGTTTTAACTTCACCAATGAGGACCATAAAAACAAATAATGTTAGATTATATCTTCAGCCACTTTTTGGCTTTGCAATACAAGATGGCTATCACAACTCATGGAGAAAGTGTACTTTTTTCTCACTTGCCCCACTCAAAGATTGTTGAACTGATTTTCTTCAAATTTTACAAAATATAGTCTTCCAACTGAGACCACAGAGGAAAAGTTTCAAACCTAATTCAAAAATTAGGCAACCCCTCCCCCGCCTAAAAAAAGAGTGGAGTTAGAATGGAATCTATGCTCAACCTTAACTGTTGGATTAATTGTCATAAATTCTATACTGAATGTAAGGGGTCCAATTTTCTGCTTGTTGAACTCAATTGACTTCAGTAGAGTTATGTCAGCAGAGAAGATGGTTCAAGATTTTATTTTCTTATTTTATTATCTGATTTTATTAAAAATATTATATTAAATCCATTTTAGTTCCCATAACAAAAAACTATGCAATGGAAAATGTTCTAATCTTTCTAAGATTAAACATTTTTTTAAAAGTATAGGAGTAAGACGCTACAAAGCGCCATGAATAAAAGTGGCAAAATATGGTTGGGAGGCTTTTATCTATTTTAAGCACTCAGATACAATGGTAACTAGGTTTGGAAGGAAATGAGAGAGAAGAAGAAGGTGATTAAAAGAAGAAATAAAATAAAGATGTGGAGAAATGGGTAAATTCACCAGCTTCCCTCTAGTCTTTCTCTGCCATAAACATTCTACAGCCTTCCCTGTTGTTGTTGTAGTTGTTCACAAAATTCACAAAAAATGCCAGGGGTCTTATTTTTCATATACTTTCAGGCCCTTTTACAACCAGAGCCTTAATGTAAATGAGAATCAGGTCCCATATGTGCACAATGTGTGGGAGTTAATTTTGTCTGTCTACACATTTATACCATGTTCATCACCATGATATCTGAGCACCTGTTGGGCAAAGAACTGTACCCGCCATTCCCATGAATCCAGCCCCATGCAAATGCACACAGCTAAGACTGTTGTTAACTTAATCACCAATGCATTTTGCTATGCTTTAAAGCAGCATTTTATCAATTTATTGTCCCCTGATTTACATAAAAATAGTAATAACTAGGCAACATGCAAACACATAAGCATGATAAGCATGATCTGCCCTGCAGAGCCCTCATAATTGAGTGATATCTCAGCTTGAGTCAGGAGTGCTGGCAGCTTCCTAGAAGTGGGGGGGACACCGGCTCCCAAATGATGGCCCCGCCCTTGCTCCACCCCTTTCCCTCGAGGCCCCACCCTCGCTCCACCCCTTCTGCCGAGACCCCGCCCTTACTCCGCCCCTTCCCCTGAAGCCCCTCCATGCCATGCCTCTTCTTCCTGAGGCCCCGCCCTTGCTCCGCCTCTTCCCCCTCAAGGCCCCTTCCCCACTCACTCCTCTCCACCTGCTCCCCCTGTCATTTGCCCTTAAGGCAGGTCCCCCTGTTCCAGTGTCCCTGGCTTGAGTAACAAGCAGATTTACAGTAGTCATCAAAATGTCTTTTCAAGGGAAAAAAGTTACATTATCAAATCTTACTATTACTGATCTACAGGAGATGTGAATTTGGGAACGTACTTGTTCTTGACCAAGGGGAGGCCAAAGACTGGAATCCTGGACCAGGTATCAGCAGACCTTAGCAAAACCAATTTGCATGAAAGGCCAGGGCATACAATCATCAGTACTGGAAGAAGGCTATAAAAGCCATCAACCCCAAATAGGGAAGTGGCCAGCAAGAAGAACTTGACTCATTCTCGCTCCACATTCGTGAATACTAGGCTTGTTGCAGGAGTGATGTATGTATGGACGTTTTGGGTGAGTAAAGAAGGCAAAATAGAATCAGGTCATGCTATGTTCCCTTCAGGAGTGTGGGTAGGATTTTTTAACTAAATAAGCCAATATCATGAAATTTCACCACATATTTAGATGTAAAATGCTGATAAAGTCTTCAAAAATGATTGCCAAGTCTGAGTGGTTTTAGAAGAGCCACTAATGCCATAGCAGAAAACCAGAACAGGGCCGTCCAGAGGGGGAGCCAAGTGGGGCAATTTGCCCCAGACCCCGGGCCCCACAGGGGCCCCCACGAGAATATAGTATTCTATAGTACTGCAACTTTTTTTTATGGAAGGGGCACCTGAAATTGCTTTGCCCCAGGCCCCCTGAATCCTCTGGGCAGCCCTGAACCAGTACAATCACTTGACAGACCAATAATACTTTCATAAATATAGAATGAAACACAGACAACTATTATCACACTGGGCCCAGTCCTGAAAATCCTCCTCATCTGATACTCCTGTTGAAACCAATGTGCATTCCCCATGCAGAAGACTGTCCTGGCTTGTGAGCTGTACATCAGCTATTGAAATTTGTTTTTTAATGTGTCACCCCACTATTGCATGGAATGAGTAAGACCATAAGTGCTGCATTTATCAAATCAATTACATTGTACAAGGCAATTCTAGATACATTTTAATGAAAAGTTTATGAAATCCCAAATCTAAGTTGTTATTACATATGTCAAATATCAAGATAGAACTACACATGAGTTGTCGTAAGTAAAACATTGGACCTATGTCCTGTACTTAACATGCACTCAGTAACTGGTAAGATAAAATGGCACCAATGTTTGCAGTGATTCCAGATAATGTAACATCTCTGAGCACATGTTGCAGGCATGATGTAAAATGTTTCAGAGTCAGAGGTGAAAGTAAGCCGGTCCGGTCCAGCGTACCGGCAAGAGCCAATACGCCGTGCTGGACCGGACTGGCTTCCCCAGGCTGGCAATTTAAAGGGCCCGGGGCTTCCTGCAACGGCCGGAGCTTCGGGCCCTTTAAATCGCCTCCCGAGCCCCGCTGCCAGAGCCCTGGGGTAGCAGCGGCAGGGCTTCGGCAGTGATTTAAAGGGCCCGGGGCTCCAGCCGCTGCGGGGAGCCCCAGGCCCTTTAAAGCACTGCCCGAGCCCTGCTGCGGGAGCCCCGGGGTAGCGGTGGCAGGGCTCCGTCGGTGATTTAAAGGGCCCAAAGCTCCGCTGCAGTAGCAGCGTCCGGAGCCCCGGGCCCTTTAAATCTCCCCTGAGCCCCGGGGCTCCCAGCCGCCTCTGCAGCTGGGAGCTCCGGGGTTGATTTAAAGGGCCCGCCTCTTCTGGTGGAGGCCATGCCTCTTCTGGTTGAGGCCATGCCCCCTGCTCAGGACTCCGGTGTACTGGTAAGTCCTTTAAGTTACTTTCACCCCTGCTCAGAGTAAGGACAAAATAGAGGTTTAATCCTGCAAACCCTTAATTGTTGGCTTCAGTGGGGTGACCAGTGTGAGTAAGGTCTTGCAGGATCACCCCTGGATGTTCAGTAATATTACTAAAGTGCTTTTTATACAGTGACTTTAATTGGGATGTGACTTTAACACATACATTAAGGTCTGAAAACCTTGTAAAGTGTTAACTTGAGTTGAATATGTTGGTCTTAGTGGCAGAAGGTCAGAACTTATATAACCTGTAAAGAATTACATACAAAACCCCCTATGCTAAAAAAACATTGTTAAAGTTGCAAAGTCAAGCACTCAAAAGTTAGGAAATGGATTTGAAAAGGACTTTTATTGTACTGGTTGAACAGCATCATTCCACTGCTGAGAGTTCCTCATCTGCAAGTGAGAGACAGCAAGGATAGAGGAAGAGAGAGGCTATGTCAGCTCCTAGACCTGAATCCCCTTCACCTGAAAAAAGGGGAAGAGCAGAAGAAATTGAATCTTTTTTCAGATCCATCTTTGTATCCCCCTCTTAAGACTCGTACAAGGTCACTAGGCATATCTTTCTCACCTTTTATGTCTCTCCATCCTCTGGTGCCATTGCTGTCTCCAGTGAGGTCCATAGTGGATCTGAGGTCAGATTCTGAGATATAGGATGATAGAGAAAGAGTTTAAAAGACCTGAACGGTCCAGATTAATGCCACCTAAGTCCGGGTTTCCTTAGTCTTTTGGACGTTTGTCCCTCCTCCTCTGGGTATATCTCTGGATCCAAGGTACTGGGAAGACTGACAGTCCTGGGCTCCATTTTAATTTATTATTAAAATTGTGTTTATTATTTCTACAGCATGAGCCAGAAAGGTGAGCGAATTGCATGCTCTGATAGTGGATCCACCACTTACTATTTTTCAGAAAGATAAAATGGTCTTTAGACCTAATCCCAGCTTTTTACCAAAAATAGTATGTGAGTTTCACGTCAATAAGACAAGTAATTTACTGGCATTTTTCCCAAAGCCGCCTGTTCAATAAAAGGGAATCTTCACTGCATACTTTAGATGCTAGAAGGGTTTTAGCATGTTATTTAAATAAAAACCAAGAGTTTCAGGAAGTCATCTAGATTACCTGTTTCTTATGCTAAGACTCATATGGGACATAGTATTTACTCAGACTGTTTCCAGAAGGGTTAAACAACATATCATTGAAAGTTACAAGTTAGGCACAGGGTCTGCTGCCACAGTTGTAAATTTTCATTCTACTAGGGCAGTGGCAGCATCTTTTGCCTGCCTGAAACACGTTCCCTTGGGAAAATTTGTAAGGCAGCTCCTTGGAAGTCAGTCCATATTTTACGGATTTGACTTTGAGAGCAGATGCTGGATTTGGTAGAGCGGTGCTTCAATCATTATTTAATTAGGATTCCGCTCCCTCCTGCTGAGTTTTCAGCACTCCTTGACAAACGACAGTACCTAGAAGCGGGAATATGCAGAGCCACTCAAAGAAGAAATGAAGGTAACTCACTTGTAACCAGAGTTCTCTGAGGTGACTCTGCATAGTCACACTCCCCGGCCTCCTTTTACTCTTGCTTAGATCTTGTCATGGTTTCTCTGAGCTGGCAGTGGAAGGAAGTGATGCAGTAAAGGGCACAGAGCCCCCCTATAGAGCCTTGCCCTCAGAACATGCAGAGACACTGAAGGGAGAGGTCCGAGGAGGAACATGTGCACTCTAGCAGGCTCTGCTTGGAGAAGGGTCTGCCATTGGACTCCTCCAGGCGGTGCAGTGTGAATAAGTGGAGTCGTTCCAAAGAGCTCTGGTTACAAGTAAATAGCCTTCATTTTTCTCACGGGCTCCATGGGCACCAAAGTATCTGAGTTCTTAACAAACTTTATTTGAATTTATTTGAGAGAGTGGAATTTTCCCCATTTTCCAGATAGGGAACTGAGGCGCTCAGAGATTAAGTTCAACATTATTCACTAATTTTGGGTGCCCAACTTGAGATGCCTAGAACCTTATTTTTCAGAGTGCTCAGCATGAGACAGCATTTTATATGTTCAAAGCACAGCTCCCATCAACTTCACTTGCAGCTGTGAGTGCCCAGCACTTCTGCAAATCAGACTCCAGGGTCTCAGGTCAGGTACCCAGAAAATGATGGACAGACGAAACATTTGGCTTAAGTGTCTTGGCTAGCATCACACAAACTCTGTGGCAGAGGCAGGGATAGAATCCAGTTTTCCAGGGCAGCGTTTATCTGCCTTAACCATGAGATCACTCTTTCTGTTCCTGCAGTCCCCGGCCTCATTCATTACACGTCTTCCAACTTCATAACAAATGAAGCAGGGTCCTATAGACAAGAGCCTCATCCACAACACAATTCTAATTCATCCCCAAAGCAGGTAACCTCCTGTGCATTGAAGGGAGCAGGGTCCTGTGGGAAAAAAAGCATGTAATCAGTTAGTTAAAGACTGTATCCTAATGCATATGCTCAAGAGGGTTGAATTAAGGTTGTACAGGCAACCTGAATTCTGGCATTTCATAATCTTTAAGTGCTTGACTTTGCAGCTTTGATGTTCGTTCAACATAGTTTTTTGTATGTAGTTTCTTGGGTTATTTTTAAAAAGTAAACTGAAAAAAACAGAAACTCCATCATGTGACGCCTATATAGGTCATCAGCAGGGCTGGACCCTTCAGATCCACCACACAAACCTCTGCCACTTGAGCTAATGGAATAACTGATAGCAGTATTAGGCTGTCATCCTCCATGTGGACCAACACTAAAGGGGGATGCGACACAAATTTTGTCAGTAGGTTTCATAGACATTTGTTGACAGCACGGGAATGGTGAGACTCAGGAATCTTGGGTTCTACCCCACACTCTGGCAGGGAGTGTGCTTTAGTGGGTACACACTTTTCTGCCCAGTACCCCAAACCATGACCCCCCTTTAGCCCCATTCCTTTCAATCTATCCTTGTCCCATTCCCATTCTCCTCACTTAGCCAGGCCCAGTCTGCACTCCTCAGGTTTCTCAGCCAGGTTCCAGTCTCCTTGCCCAGCCAGTCCTAGTCTCACCTCTTCCAGCGCTTCATCCAATCTTTCTTTCACCCAACCTAGCCTCCATTTCCCCCACCCCCACACACATACATTGCCCATCTATATTGGCTCCCAGGCCCAATCTCCAGTGCTTCCCCTTCGTCCCAATCTCTTTGCTCAGTCAGTCCCAGTTCTCCCATCTCCCCCGCCCCCTAAGTCCTTGTCAGATCTGTCTTTCTGCTCCACCTCATTGGTTCGGTCCCTATCATCTTGCTCAGCCAGTCCTCGTCTCCTCCCAGAGTTCCTCATCTAATCCCAGTGCTACCTCTCTGTGGATCACTGTGGTTCTTTTAAAAAAAAAGCATAATGGTATGCTTATTGGGTTGTAATGCTTCCTATGTCAGATGACCTACCAAGATAATAATGAAACATCTTTCTTTTTAGATAAAGGTCCAAGGGACCAAAAAGGACTGATGAAAGCAGTTGCTATTTAGTGGAAAACAACGCATGAAATGCCCATTTTACAAGAAGGAAATGTTTCTAACCACTGACTGTTAACAGATGCATGAAACAATATGAACTCTGTTTCATTTGGTTAGGCTTCACCACATCTCCCTGGAACCGTAACTAATCCTCTTAACTGAACAACTTCAAAGTCTTTGATTTGACACACATTGCAGGCATACAACAGATACCTCTTTGCTTCTAATTACCTGCTGGCAAAAGCTACAAAAAAGGTGTTTCTCAAAGAAATGGCCCACTGCCTGAGATAGTGCTTCAGTTGAACCAATCAAAAATCTCTTCCGTTACAGAATGCTGCTCAGAGGCAGGCAACGGTCCCATTTGAAACAGTTAGAGAGTTATTTAATCTGACCTCTTCTCATCTCCATGTTTAAGCTAGAAGCAACACTAGGGTTAAAAGCTAAGGGCCATAATCCTGCAAGCCCTCTCTCACATGAATATTCCTTCTCTGGGACTCTTTGGATAAATAAGGGTCTGCAGATCAGACCCTAAGAATGGGTATATAATGGGGGGGAAATAAAAATCCCAACTACATATTCACAATAGTGAACAGGAAGATCACCTTCTTACCCACCTACTTATAATGTGTATGGGGGGGAAACTGCGTGGCCATGCGGGACTTCAATTGTAGTGACACATATATGCTGGAGGTTTCATGTTGCAAATACTAAAACATCCTTGGAATTTCTAAACATTATAGATGACAGTTTCCTAGCTCAAAAAGTGTTGTAGTCAATACAGGGAAATTCTATATCTTGACAGATAAAGAGGAATTGATCACAGAACTAAAAATTAATGGTAACTTAGGTACAAGTGATCATGACTTGATCCCATTTATAGTGTGCAAACAGAATAAAGTCTAGACCAGTGATACAGAAAAATTTAATCAGAAAAATGTGAATGATCATTCGGAATTATTTAAGACCACTTTACTGGATGACCAAAAAGCCACAATTGAGGAAGAAGGGCCATGTTGATTAAAAAATTGAGCTGGTTTAGAGGGGAAGTGAAGGCAGCTATAATAAGTAAAATAAATAATATATAACAAATGGAAGAAAGGGGAATTTGATAATAATAAATATAAATATGAAGCTAGAAATTGTAGGAAATGGGTAAGTAAGCTAAGATACACAAGGAGCAATCTATGGCCAACAGAGTAAAGAACAATACGTCAGAATTTTTTAAAGTATATTAGGAACAAAAAGAATCCTAACATTGATATTGGTCCATTACTAGAAGTATATGTAGAATTATCAATAATAATGCAGACAAGACAGACGTGTTCAATAACTAATTCTGTTCTGCATTTGGGAAAAAACAGTTGATGTAGACATATCATATGATAACACTCTTTCCATTCCACTAGTATCTCTGGAAGATGTTAAACAGCTGTTGTTAAAGTTAGATATTTTTAAATCAGCAGGTTTAACTTGCACCCCATAGTTTTAAAAGAACTGGCTGAGAAGCTTCCTGGAGCATTAATGTTGATTTTTCAATAAGTCTTGGAACACCAGGGAAGTTCCAAAAGCTGGAAGAAGTGAATGTTGTGCCAGTATTTAAAAAGGGTAAACAGGATGACCTGGGTAATTATAGGCCTGTCAGCCTGATATCCCGGGCAAGATAATGGAGTGGCTGATACAGGAATTGATTAATAAAGAATTAAAGGAGGGTAATACAAGTAATGCCAGTCAACATGGGTTTATGGAATGTAGATCCTGTCAAACTGACTTGGTATCTTTGTTTGATGAGATTACTAGTGATAGGTAATAGGGATGATGTAAAAACATAGACTTCTGTAAGGCATTTGACTTGGTACATTTTGATTCAAAAACTAGAATGATAAAATTAACATGGCGCACATTTAATGGATTAAAGGCTGGCTAACTGATAGGTCTCAAAATGTAATTGTAAATGGGGAAACATCATTCAATGAGTGTGTTTTTAGTGGGGTCCTGAAGGGATCGTCTCTTGGCCCTATGCTATTAAACATTTTTATCAATGACTTGGAAGAAAACATAAAATCACCACTGATAAAGTTTGCCGATGACACAAAAATTGCAGGCATACAACAGATACCTCTTTGCTTCTAATTACCTGCTGGCAAAAGCTACAAAAAAGGTGTGTCTCAAAGAAATGGCCCACTGCCTGACATCATCATCAAAGAGGCTGATAAAGGAGGTGCTGTTGTCATCATGAACAGGTCTGACTACCAGAAGGAGGCTGCCAGACAACTCTCCAATACCAAATTCTACAGGCCACTTTCCTCAGATCCCACTGAGGAATACACTAAGAAACTGCACCATCTACTCAGGACACTTCCTACACTAACACAGGAACAAATCAACATACCCTTAGAGCCCCGACCGGGGTTATTCTATCTACTACCCAAGATCCACAAACCTGGAAATCCTGGACGCCCCATCATCTCGGGCATTGGCACTCTCACTGAAGGACTGTCTGGATATGTGGACTCCCTACTCAGACCCTACGCCACCAGCACTCCCAGCTATCTCCGTGACACCACAGATTTCCTGAGAAAACTACAATGCATTGGTGACCTCCCAGAAAACACCATCCTAGCCACCATGGATGTAGAGGCTCTCTACACAAACATCCCACACACAGATGGAATACAAGCTGTCAGGAACAGTATCCCTGATGATGACACAGCACAACTTATTGCTGAGCTCTGTGACTTTATCCTCAGGCACAATTATTTCAAATTTGGTGACAATATATACCTCCAGACCAGTGGCACCGCTATGGGCACCCGCATGGCCCCACAATATGCCAACATCTTTATGGCTGACCTGGAACAACGCTTCCTCAGCTCTCGTCCACTCACACCCCTTCTCTACCTACGCTACATTGATGACATCTTCATCATCTGGACCCATGGGAAGGAGACCCTGGAAGAATTCCACCATGATTTCAACAGCTTCCACCCCACCATCAACCTCAGCCTGGACCAATCTACACGGGAGGTCCACTTCCTGGACACCACAGTACAAATAAGCAATGGCCATGTTAACACCACCCTATACCGAAAACCCACCGACCGCTATGCCTACCTTCATGCCTCCAGCTTCCACCCCGGACACACCACACGATCCATCGTCTACAGCCAAGCACTGAGGTACAACCGCATCTGCTCCAACCCCTTAGACAGAGACCAACACCTACAAGATCTTCACCAAGCATTCTCTAAACTACGATACCCACACAAGGAAATAAAGGAACAAATCAACAGAGCCAGACGTATACCCAGAAGCCTCCTGCTACAAGACAGGCCCAAAAAAGAAACCAACAGAACTCCACTGGCCATCACCTACAGCCCTCAGCTTAAACCTCTCCAACGCATCATCAGTGATCTACAACCCATCCTGGACAATGATCCCTCACTTTCACAGACCTTGAGAGGCAGGCCAGTCCTCGCCCACAGACAACCCGCCAACCTTAAGCATATTCTCACCAGCAACCACGCACCGCACCATAACAACTCTAACTCAGGAACCAACCCATGCAACAAACCTCGATGCCAACTCTGCCCACATATCTACACCAGCAGCACTATCACAGGACCTAACCAGATCAGCTACAACATCACCGGCTCATTCACCTGCACGTCCACCAATGTTATATATGCCATCATGTGCCAACAATGCCCCTCTGCTATGTACATTGGCCAAACTGGACAGTCACTACGCAAGAGGATAAATGGACACAAGTCAGATATCAGGAATGGCAATACACAAAAACCTGTAGGAGAACACTTTAACCTCCCTGGCCACACAATAGCAGATGTTAAGGTAGCCATCCTACAGCAAAAAAACTTCAGGACCAGACTCCAAAGAGAAACTGCTGAGCTCCAGTTCATTTGCAAATTTGACACCATCAGATCAGGATTAAACAAAGACTGTGAATGGCTATCCAACTACAGAAGCACTTTCTCCTCCCTTGGTATTCACACCTCTACTGCTAGCAGAGCACCTCACCCTCCCTGATTGAATTAACCTCATTATCTCCACACTGATTTATACCTGCCTCTGGAGATTTCCATTACTTGCATCTGAAGAAGTGAGGTTCTTACCCACGAAAGCTTATGCTCCCAATACTTCTGTTAGTCTTAAAGGTGCCACAGGACCCTCTGTTGCTTTCTACAAAAATTGGGGTAGTGGTAAATAACAAAGAAGACTGGATCATTTGGTAAACTGGGCACAAGCAAACAATATGTGTTTTAGTATGGCTAAATGTAAATATATACACAACTAGAAACAAAGAATGTAGGCCTGCTTACAGGATGGGGGACTCTATCCTGGGAAGCAATGACTTTGAAAAAGATTTGGGAGTCGTGGTGGATAATCAACTGAACATGAGATCCCAGTGTAACACAATTAGACACCTGCAGCTGGCCCATGTCAGCTGACTAGGGCTCGCGGGGCTTGTGCTGAGTCAGCTGACTTGGACCAGCCCCAGGTGGCTAATTGCAATGTAGACATACCCATTGTGGCCAAAAGGGCTAATGCAATCCTTGGATTCATAAATGGGAATGTCAGGCAGGAGTAGAGAGGTTATTTTACCTCTGTTTTTAGCACTGGTGTGATCACTGTTGGAATACTCTGGCCACAATTCAAGAAGGATGTTGATAAATTGGAGAGGGTTCAGAGAAGAGCCACAAGAATGATTAAAGGATAACAAAAGTTGCCTTATAGTTATAGTCTCAAGGAGCTCACTCTATTTAGCTTAACGAAGAGAAGATTAAGGGGTGACTTGCTTACAGTCTATAAGTACCTACATGGGGAACAAATATTTAGTAATGGGCTCTTCAGTCTAGCTGAGAAAGGTATAATATGATCCAATGGCTGGAAATTGAAGCTAGAAAATTTACCAAGGATTGTGGTGGATTCTCCATCACTGACTATTCTTAAATCAAGATTTCTAAAAGATGAATTAGGAATTACTTTGGCCTGTGTTTTCCAGGAGGTCAGACTAGCTCAGGGGTCAGCAACCTTTCAGAAGTGGTGTGCCGAGTCTTCATTTAGTCACTCTAATTTAAGGTTTCGCGTGCCAGTAATACATTTTAACGTTTTTAGAAGGTCTCTTTCTATAAGTCTATAATATATAACTAAACTATTGTTGTATGTGAAGTAAATAAGGTTTTTAAAATGTTTAAGAAGCTTCATTTAAAATTAAATTAAAATGCAGAGCCCCCCGGAACGGTGGCCAGGACCCGGGCAGTGTGAGTGCCACTGAAAATCAGCTCGCGTGCCGCCTTCGGCACACGTGCCATAGGTTGCCTACCCCTGGACTAGATTATCACAATGGTCCCATCTGGCCTTGAAATCTGTGAATATATGAATCTATATATAAAGTCTGGGTTATATATTTAGAGATTTAGAAGACAGTCTACTACATTGGAACTGAATTATTCTCAGACATACAGACTTGTGTTTTGTCGTGTGTTTTCTACAATCTAAGGGTTAATTTCATCTCTGCTGTAACCATGTTGATTCCAATGGCAGTTGCATTTGCTGTGCCATGCATGAATTTGTTCAGAATTTTTTTATCAATATTATGTTTTAAAGAATAGCTTTCCCTGGTGTTTTTAAGAGCTTGTCTAAACACAAAAGTTTTATACCATTTAACTATGCAGCATACTTACAATGGAACCACCCCTATACTGTGGATGCAGTTATACCAAGATAAGAATAGATTATTCCTATATAGGCAGGGCAATAATCTATACTGGTATAAGGCACCTTTATACTTGTATAACTGCCTCCACATTATTGGGGTTGTACTGATATAACTATGCCAGTAGAAAGATCACCCCCTAATCAAAATAGTTATACTGGTACAAAAATTGTATGTAGATCAGGTAAAAAAATACCTGCTAATATTTTGATATGTGACTTTTCCTGTTATAACAATGCACGGGACAAAATAATTTTCCTTTTCTAAAAATCTATTTTTTATTAAAGCCACTGCCACTAATACCTCTCTAGATATACAGTGTGAGTCTGTAGATTTTTCTATAGTGCCTCCTTTAACCTGGGTTTATAAATCAACAATAACAATGCACTTTAGGCTAAATCTGGCATAAACAATCATTTTTCAATTTAATACGGCTGATTTCAACTGTAAAGCAATTAAAAAGCACTACCATGAGTACAGATCCCATGACTTCCCAAGCCCCTCTTTTTAGCTTTCATTCAGTGTTATTAATGCAATTTGCACATCACCGAAAAAAGAAATCATGATTTCTTTTTAACTTCTCTGTGTCCAGATTAACCTCAGAGTGGTACAGTTCCAGAGATGTGTATGCCCATTGCTACACACCCATCCCTTTTCTTTGCCCCTGTAAATCAAACACACATTCTGCTTATGCCACCTTGAAACCCCTGGCAATACCGCTATGCAAGGACAGCCATAGCTGTTGTCAATCATAGGCAGTTTAGCATGGGACAGAAACTGATTCCTAGATGGTTTGGGGGCAGGGATCATGTCTTTTCTACGTTCTGTAAAATGCCTAGCCTTGGTAAGGCACTGTTTAAACAAAACTAATTAATAATAATCTGAATGACTTGGCCATTTGGATCAAGGTGGAATATTAATTCTGCTGTATTATTAATTGGCTTGTTCATAGGGGTAGGAGAAAATAAGAATGGCCCTTAACCTTCATCTAACCAAACCTCTCTTCAGGTGCAAATAAGGACCCTGTTCCCTCTCCTTAACTACAGCATGCTCACATCCCATTCTTCTCTCCACGAATTTGCAAAAGGAAGGCAGGGAGCCATGGCCTAGGAAAGCCACAGGGGGAGAGAGAGAGAGGTGAGTTCCAGTGTTTTGGGCCATTGCAGTAGAAAGCTTTTCATAAGGGGGATGGAAAGAACCACTGAAGGGATTTGAGCTAGGAAGAAATCCCAGGGGCCTATTGGAGCGTTCCATGGAGTGGAGAAGGAAATCTTTCCAAGTTAGGAAACATTCAGAGAGTCATTCAAACTGCTGAGGTTCTCCCTCACCTGCGCTGTTAGTGTGTTCAACACTGGGAAGCTTTTACTGTAGTTTTTGCCTTCAAGATTGAGAAAAATGTTCACATTGTCAGTGTGCTAACGGGTCAAAGGATAGCTTGATATTTGTCACAATGCTGTTAAATAATATCAAATAAAGCAAACAAAAATTATCTATCTTGGCCCCCATCACCATAGTCTCCAAGTGCCTCACAGTCTTTAATGTATTTATATTCACAATGCCCCTCTGAGGTGGGGCAGTGGTATTAGCACCATTTTACAGGTGGGGAAAACTGATGAAATTTCTACAGCTCAGGGACTCGGTTCTCCCATCAGTGGCCCGGGAGGATGGGGGGTATATTGTGCCCTCTGATCCAGCAAGATCAGCTACACATTATTGGTGATGTCTGCACCACTCTCCTCCCTGAGAACTCTCTCCTGTCAGCATAATTAATCCACCCCCAGCAAGAGATGGAAGCTATGTCGGCAGAAGAAGCTGTCCCACTGACATAGCACTGTGCACACTACCACTTATACCAGCGTAATTTATGTCGCTTGGGGGGTGAGATATTCACACCCCTGAGCAACATAAGTTTTGCTGACATAAGTGGTAATTGTGGCACGCTGTGCCTGAAAGCATCACACTGGCACCCCCATATTCACCACTGTCATATAATTAGGATATGCCTTGTGAGGTATCCTTCTAAAAGTCTTGATCTGTTGAACATTAATCTCCTGTTGGATTGTATGTGCTATCATTGTATGGGAAGTTATGAAGTTTGGCTCTGTATGTGTTACTGAAATATGGAAATACCCACAACCAGCCTTTCAGATACAACAATGGAGAAACCAGACAGCGTTGATGGCCCATTAAGGCGAATCCACACTAGCAAGGACTATCACAGGATCTGTATACAATGAAGACTTCTCAGAGGGAGCACGTAAAAAATAATGAACACAGCTTGATTCACATCATAGCAAAAGATCTTTCCAGCAAGCTGGGAGAACGTATAAAGGAAGGGGAATGACATCACCATCGGTCCTTACTCCCTGCACAGCTCAACACCTGGAAACACGGCTGGAGAACAAAGACCTTGAACAGGGAGGTGGTCTCAGGCTGAAAAGAAGAATCTCAGCCTGTGTATGAAGGAACTACATCATCAGGGTGAGACACTGCTTGATTCAAATCCTGTCTAGTTTATAGAACTCAGATTGTGATTCTACTTTTATTTCTTAGGTGACCAACTTTGATCTGTACACTTACTACTTATAATCACTTCAAATCTATCGTAATAAATCTGTTTTATATTTTACCTAAAACAGTGTGTTTTGCCTGTGGGAAATCTGCTCAGGAACTAGAGCTGGTGCATGTCCTCTCCACATGGAGGGAGGGGTGGACTGGGTAATAAACTTACACTGGTCAGGCTTCTGACTGGGGCAGGATCCTGGTACAGCTCTGGGGTCCTAGGCTGGGGGGTTGTGGGGAATTGGCTGGAGTCTCTCTATTGTTAGTTCATGAGAGGCTAGAAGAAGCATTAATGTAACTCAGCTTGTGCGTCCCTGCCTGTGAACGTCTGTACAAGTTCAGTACCTGGACAGGTTTGCAGTTTGCCACAGCATCACAGTGTGAAAGGAGCCCAGATTGGTAAGACTGAGGGTTCAGCGGTACCACAGTTCCAGATTGCATCCTGGGGAACCCGTCACAGTAGTGTAGACATAGCCTATGACCAAGGTTGTTAGACTACTCTAACTTTCTGTGTGGACACTCTTATTTGGAAACAAACATGACTTTTTCTGGTTTATCTTAAACAGCTTCCAAAGTGACATAAGCCAAACCTGAAAAAGGACTCTTTTCCAGAGTAAGTCTTGGTCTACACTACCAAATTATGTTGGTATAACTAAGTTGCTCAGAGGTGTGGATTTTCCACACCCCTGGGTGACGTAGTTATACTGACTTAACCCCCAGTGTAGACAGCACTATGTTGATGGGAGGACTTCTCCCATCGACATAGTTACCGCCTCTCTGAGAGGGAGAGTATCTACATTGATGGGAGAAGCTCTCCCATAGCTAGCATCTTCACTAAGCACTACAGCTGCACCACTACAGCACTGTAAGTGTAGACAAGCCCTAAGAATGTTTACATGGGGAGTTAGTATCACTGTGGTTTAAATTTACACCCTACCTTATACCAGTATAACTTCCCATATAGAGACGCCTTTAGCCTGGGCTACACCCTCTCCCCAGCCAGTGTTACCCATTTGGGGTTAAGGCTAGTTAGCTCCTTGGCAGAGAGGTGGTTGTGGACTCCATGGGCTACTCCCCAGTTTTCTAGGCAGAATTGCTGCCACCAGGTGCATTCTGCCCTGGCTTACATCAACAGACACTGAGGGCTCAGTGCACCCTGAAATATACCAAAGCTTTGTCTGGATGTGTTTCCAATAACAGGTGCAATGCAGATAGCTCGGCTAAATCACTGCGCCAAGAGGGCATTACATGCTGACGGCTTATGGAGCAATAAGAGAATGTTTTGATCAATGCATTTTATAAACTGAAAAGATATAGTGAGTGAAAACACCAAGTTTCAACTATTGAACAAACATCTATAGAAGGATGTGAATGGAAAACCTGGAATTCTATTAGGCTTATACGGACTGGTGCTCTTGGAGATACAGTTTGCTAACCAATCTTGCTCATGTTTCACAACAGAAGAATGGAAACCAACTGCTAATGTTCAGTGTCCACAGAAAAATAATCAAGTGTCAATCACTGGTTGAATATAAGACAGTGGGTGGCAGCAGGGAGGTTGCTCTTCCTACCATATGTCTTTTCTCTTGCATTGGATCCACTGTGGCATTTGTGAAGTGTCAGTACTTGATTCCTTCCATTACCTGGTTTTAATTAACCCCCTAAAGTCCCTTTGTGTGGCTGGTGATGTCAGCTGTGGCTCTGAATAGAAGCCATCCCGTCAATATTTTTCGGAACAAGCTCCTCCTGAATGGGCCCAATGAGCCAGCGGACTGTTTCTTCTTTAATCCCACATTTAATAGCACGAGCTGGTGACAATAAACAGCTCCTCTAGCCTCTTCAAGCTTGATTCCATTTGACATATCCAACCCTCTTTTGTCAGCCTCACAAGGACATTCCACCTCAATGTACTCCACACAAGATTCACTTCACAAGTGTCATTGAGATGAAACAGTCAGAGTACTGGGACCTGCAACTCTAGGCCTCAGCCTCCATGACCAGCACTGACACTTCTCTCGCATGCCTTTGTGACTATATACCTTCAGTGAATGAACCCATTTTATTTTCTAGAGCACTTGTACAGCTATAGTCATCAAAGCAATGCAACTGAATGCCACTGTATAAATTTTCTTTCCCCCCCCCTTATATTCCTATAAGGACATGTTTTCATCAAAGAAGGAAAGGATTATAGATTTTGCCATGGCAACATGCTATTATGAATTCAAATGTACTGCTGGAAAGGAAGGAGGAAAGACATTTATTTCTCATAATTAAAATTAGAAAAGGATTTAAAATTGCAATTTTACATATATATTTTTAAAACTAGAAGCAGTGCTCATTGCAATGTCTCGCTCTTCGTTTTCTCCAGAGAGCTTTATTTATTTCAAAACGAGATTTTGTGGGGTGGGAGAAGAAAGGGTTTTATTTACTTTTTCTAGTCATGAGGTTGCCATTTCACATGCAAGGTGTTTGGATCTGAAAGTCGTTTGCTGCCTGGTGGAGGATTTTGCGATCCAAAAGGAGGAGGAAAGGTCAATGAGGTTGTTAATGCCAAGGAGCCATGTTTTAAATAAGGGAGACTTCACAAGCGAAAGCTGTGCTGGCTATTGCCTTTCATTTGTATTTACAGAGTTGGAGCCAATCGCACATTCATTAAATATTCCTTCAAATGCTCACTGCACATGGAATAAATGAACTAATTAGGTTAGGGTTTTTTTAAAAAGTCCTAGAATGTATACAATTGGCTAACATTGAGTAGAGCACTGTGCAAAGAACACCTGTTAATATCTTTATTTACACGTTCCTATGAATTTATCCTCTTTGCTTATGCAAAAAGGGAAAAAAAAGATTAACCACAAAGTAAACACCAAACAAAATATCTCAAAGTCAGCAGATTGCTGATACTCCAAGAAGAGGGGAGAGAAAACCAATGTGAACTTAAACATCGTTGTTTAAATCTCTGTTGCTATTTGCTAACAAACCAAAAACCTACCAGCCAGCCAAAGAAAAAGTTACTAAAAGTAGCTGTTCTGTTAGAGTTATGTGGATATGACCTAAATTTTCCAAAGTGACTAGTAATTTGGGAAGCCTCCATTTCTAAGTGTTCAACTTGAAATCATTTCAAAAGGAGCCCAGTTTCCAGAGAGCAGGTGCTCAGCACTGTCTGAAAATTAGGCCCCATCACGTATCTCATATTCAATAACCAAAAATGGAGGCACCCAAAATCACATATAATTTTTGAAAATTTCACCTATATATTTATAAATATCCAGCCAGTTCTACTTTCATGGTCCGTTTTTAAAATACATTTCCTTAAAGGTGCCTGCAAACCTAAGTCCTTCCCTCTAGGAAGTTTAAACCAAATTGATGATGAACAACCCCCCCCACCCCATCCCTTTCTCAAAAATTATGGAACCGACAAGACATATGATAAGCCTTACTGCTCTCTCACCTGCTCCTTTATTGCAGCCCAACCCTAAAAGAAACTATCATATACTTGTTCTGTGTACAGGACTTCAGACATCAGAACGGACAGTCCCACAACTCTCACAACCATTTTAAAAAGTGTAATTTTTTAGATCATTAATAAATGTTTTCTATGGACTCAAACACCTTTATGTTGTGTTAAACAATTTAAAGAGTCAGTGATACACAATGGACAGTATGAATGAAATACTGGCCCCACTGAAGTTAGTGGCAAAACTTCCATTGACTTGAATGGAGCCAGGATTAAGATTGGTGAAGTAGACTAAAACATCTCTTGTGAACCTCCATGCACATTACAATACAGGAGAAACAAGAGATATTTTTGGAAGCCATGTAAATAGGTAATATGATCAGTAGTTATTAAGCTCTACTCAAGCACAGAATACAAACATGTTGCTTTGTGGTCTCCAACAATACCAGCCTGGCTTGTGATCTCATCAGTCCCCACACTAAGCACCATCCACCCTAGTAGTTAGTTTTAATATAGCCAAATGCAAAGTTATACATATAGGAGCCAGGAATATAGGCCAGACTTACAGAATGGGGGATTGTATCCTGGAAAGCAGGGACCCTGAAAAGGGCTTAGGGGTCACAGTGGAAAAGCAGCTGAACATGAGCTCTTAATGCAATGCTGTGGCAAAAAAACTATAATGCAATTCTGGGATGTATAAACATGGGAGTAGTGACTAGGAGCACAGAGGTGATTTTTCACTCTATACATAGACTTTAAGGTCAGAAGGAACTATTGTGATCATCTAGTCTGACCTCCTGTGGAATTCTATGGAAGAATTCTTCTGTCCACCTAACTATTGCCTCTCAGGGAGGTGGATTACCTACGCCGATGGGGAACCCCTCCCGTTGGTGTAGATAGTGTCTACACTGAAGCACTAAAACAGTGCCGCTGCAGCACTGCTGTTATGCCACTGTAGCATTTCAAGTGTAGACAAGCCCTCAGTTTTCACTTATGGTTGCAGAGAGACACCTGAAGGCATGAAGCCGCTGTATCCTGAATGTCTGATACCAGAAGGCACATAAAAAGAGTCCCACATTTATTATTTTAAAAAACTCATGATTTTTAAGTCAATCTTGGGATTTTTTTGAGACCTGACTCAGGATTTTTGAATACTTGGGGTTGTGAATACTGCCTGTAGGAAACACGCTTGGTGATTCAGTAGGTGGCATTCCTTCTGAATGCACTGTCTATGTCTAACTGTGCTTTGTTTTCCTGTCACCATGTGTATGTATGTGAGAGCTTATGTATGGCTCTCATTTCCAATGGAGTTGAATGAGGTACTTCACCTGACTGGGTCTGTTAGACCTGTCCTGTCATAAAGAGAAGTGTGGATGGGAAGCATTGGTATATGTAGCAGTGCTACAGCAAAACCCTTCCCAACAGGTATCGGATGCAGTTTTTAAAAGTCAGACTTTATGCTGGAGCAGATCCTCTCTGCACCTCCAAGATGAAGGGGAATGGCAAGATGTTTGTAGTAGATGTCTCCAGCTCATGTTCAGCCTCATCTGTCAAATTGGGAGCGCTAAACATTATCTGGCACTTCTCACAAAAGTAGGTGATATTAAATCTAGTGTCCTGGCTGAAATCCCATTTGGATAGCAATTTTCTGCTTACCAAATTTCCCCCAGCCATGTAAGAGATCCTTCCTGAACAATTGTGTAGTACTGGAATGAGGCTGGTACACTGTCACATCATGATGTTGTATCTAGGGTTGCAAACATCATCCAGCAGCGATCTGCTTTCCTGGAGACATCACTCCCCAGCTGACAAAGATTATGTGCCACTGCCATACAGTTACATATCCATGCAAATTAAATAAAAAACTTTTTCATGTGCTTAGGTTTACCCAAAATACCCCTTGTAGTTTTTTTTGCTGGTGTGTTGTCACTTAGGAAGACTGTGAGATTCTTTCTCCCCTGGCTAACAGAGATCATTTGTGCCAATAAATTAACATGCCTAATCTCCAGAGCTTTGTCTACACCATGTGCACTGCTGCAACATGCAATCACACTGTGCTGTAGTGCAGTGCACCCTCCCTAGCCATCCAGCTTCAGGTGCACACTCAGCACTCCCTGCGCTCGCTGCTGGGCCTATAGATTGTTGCAGCTATTCTACGATGCCTGACCCAGCTCCCTGGAACAGGTGCACAAAGTCTATGGTTTACAATGTATATTTGCACCTGCTCACATTTTTTGTTTGTTTCTGTGGATTCTGAGGACATTTCTGTCCTGCACAAGGAATGGATCCCAAGATGGGCAGGGGTTGCACCTTACTATACTCTCATACTCACAGATGCCATGGCAGAGGACCCCCAACACCCTGCCATGCCCCCACTGTCTAATAGATTCAGGGCCTGGTAGCTCAAAGCTTACTATGAAAAGCATCGCTGCCTTTGGGTGGCACTACTCAAAGAGATAAAGGACTTATGTTTTATTACTGTTACTCTTCCATTGTATTGTATGTTTTGCTACATTGATTATTTTCCTTTCTTTTGTTATTGTTTTTTAATCAGCTTAACAGTTGTGGGGGGTTTCTACCCCCCAGGTATGCTGAGATGGAAGTGGCAGCACTCACAATTCAGTTGCAAGTCTCACAATCTTTGGTGTTTTTCTTACAGCCCCAGCTCTTGGAGTCATGTGATTATGTGAGACTCTCAGCTTTCTTTCTTTTCTTTTTTTTAAAGTATCTAGTCTTTATGGTTGCAGAGAAAAGCTTGAAAATGTGACACACACACACACACACACACACACACACCCTCAAAGCTCCCGTACTGAAGGCAAATAAAAAGATTTTTTTTTAAAAAGCTCTCATGATTTTTAAGCCCGTCTCATGAATCTTTGGGGCCTGACTCATGATTTTTGAATGCTTGGGGCTGGTGATGTATGTTATTACTGCTCTCTCTCTCTCATGTGAATGTAGTGTGCTCTTTAATCCTTCACTGTTGTTCTTATGAAAATTTACTGGTCAAAAAATAAAATTGTAAAAAAAACACTATAAAAGTTATTATTGTAAAAGAAAGTCTCAACCTGTTTTATTGTAAAAAGAGTTCTACATTTTTTAAACAGCCAAAAGAAAAATCAAAATCTATTTTACTTTGAATAGGACTCTACACCTGCATGAAGGAGATGTTAGTTGGCAGGTGAAAGACACTATGTCCTTCATTTTTTAAATTATTTTTAAAAAAATTTTGTCCATTCAAAGCGAAGCAAAAAGGTTCTCCCTTGTCACTCAGTGAAATTTCAAGGATTCACCAATGTACAGATTTTCCTTAACCAAAAGTTCTGCATGAGGACAATGATAATATTGTTCTTAAAGGGCCTGGTCCAATGTCCTCTGAAATCAGTCTACACAGGGTATGTCTACACAGCTCTGAAAGCGAGTCTCGCAGCCCTCAGAATAGCGATGTGGATGTTCGGGCTCCGGCTTGGGCTCTGAAGCTCACCCCCGCTGCCTAGATTTCAAAGCCCAAGCGCCAGCCCAAGTCTGAACATTAAGGCAACATCCACACAGCTATTTTTAGCACGCTAGCCTGAGCCTCACTAACATAAGTCTGTTGACCCAAGTTGGGAGGCTGTCTCCCAGCAGCTGTGTAGACATACCCACATTGACTTCTGTGGCCTTTAGATCATTCCGTGGCATGCCTTTCATCTGAACATAATGTGCTGGCTAGTACATTAGTTTCCTCTACTGACTGGGAAGCCAGACATGCTCATATGTGTGAACATGTTGCTTTCAAGGGGGTGGCCTACAGAGGATATAAACCCTAGCACTTCTTCTACTACAGCTCCTTGAGATTCTCCTTGGGTTTTGGAGTTAAAGGTTCTGGCTTCTACACTTAATGTTGCATCTGCACAGATGAGGTGATGACTGTGATGTCTGTAGCTATGAATTAGTTAGGTAAGGATTTTGATGGTCTGGACAAACAATAATTAAGCCCAGCATCGCTTTGCATGGTGGCTAAGTATTATTAGCTGGGTTAACTGAGGTACATGACTTATCCAAGACCACATGGCATGTCAGAGGAAAAGAGCAGAACCCAAAATGCTGTCTCCAACGTGCTAACCATTGGACCCACTCACTCCCAATCATAGGCTGGAGCACCCATGGAAAAGAAATAGTGGGCACAGCTGTTCGGCGGTGCTGCCAATCAGCTGTTTGGGGACGCCGCCAAACAGCTGATAGGCAGCATTGCCAAACAGTTGTTTGGCAGCTCAGAGAGGGGGTTTGGGGGAGGACAGAGAGCAGAGAGTGGCAGGTGGGGGTCTCGGGGAGGGGGCGGAGTGGGGGCGAGAAGAGGCAGAGCAAGGGCAAGACTTTGGGGAAAGGGGTGGACTGTGGGTGGAGCCTCAGGTGGAGTGGGGGTGGAGCACCCCTGGGGAAAAGGAAAAGTCAGCACCTATGCTCCCAATCACAGGGAGCATGTGAGAGCTGAAGGCCACAATTAAAATTCAGCTTGCCACATCACATGAGATAATCTGAATGTTACCCATGTAACCATCAGTGTATAATATTGCCCAGCAAGGACAGTTTCAAAGGGTTGGGAAAGAGTGGGACATAGTCCAAGTCTTAGGCCATGTCTTCACTTACAAGCTTACAGCAGTACAGTTGTACTGATACAGCTGCACCGATGTAAGATCACTCGTGGAGCCGCATTATGCCGACAGGTGAGAGCTCTCCCACCAACATAATAAAACCAGCTCAACGAGCAGCAGTAACTAAGTCAGCAGGAGAGTATGGTTTTTTTCACATCCCTGAGCAACAAAAGATATGCCAGCATAGGTGCTAGTGTAGACATGGCTCTAAGTGTGTGCTGAATGCCAGAAAGAAAAGCAAGGGTAATTGCAGTATCTCTAAACACTGCTACAAACTCAGTGCTCAGACTCCTGTAGCCTCCACAATGCCAGTCTAATGTAATTCTAGAGGGAATGTATTGCATGGAGGTGGTGTCCGTTTATTCAGTCACTACCCTGCCCCTACCTGGAGGCTCCTGCTCAAACTCTCCTTGTGAGACTCCCACTGCTCCACCTAATGAAGCTCACACACGCTCTCCCTTCTTTCCTTCCAGCCATTCTCACTCCTACCACATTCTTCCTGCTTAAATAAAGGAAAATGTACAGTCTATTGCCACTTTTCCAAACCCCAATGCCTTGATTACTGAGCTGGGTAAAAGCTTGGCTTACATATCCCTAACAGGGGCCCTGATTCTATATCCTGCATGCTGTGGCCTATACACAGGAAGTAGTAGAATGGAAGCTGAGGAAAGATGGTGGGAGTGTTTGCAAGAGCAACAGAGAGCTCTCCATTACTGCGGTCTTTTTAATCTGTGTAACTGTATGAGGGGGGATTTGATAGCAGCCTTCAACTACCTGAAGGGGGGTTCCAAAGAGGATGGAGCTCAGCTGTTCTCAGTGATGGCAGATGACAGAACAAGGAGCAATGGTCTCAAGTTGCAGTGGGGGAGGTCCAGGTTGGATATTAGGAAACACTATTTCACTAGGAGGGTGGTGAAGCACTGGAATGCGTTACCTAGGGAGGTGGTGGAGTCTCCTTCCTTGGAGGTTTTTAAGGCCCGGCTTGACAAAGCCCTGGCTGGGATGATTTAGTTGGGAATTGGTCCTGCTTTGAGCAGGGGGTTGGACTAGATGACCTCTTGAGGTCCCTTCCAACCCTGATATTCTATGATTCTATGTGGCTTGTTAACAAAAGTGAACTAGAAGGCAATGGGCTGAAAGGGGCTCAGGAACTAGGGTGACCAGATGTCCTGATTTTATAGGGATAGTCCCGGTTTTTGGGTCTTTTTCTTACATAGGCTCCTATTACCCCCCACCCCCGTCCCGATTTTTCACACTTGCTGTCTGGTCACTCTATCAGGAACACCAAAGTAGTGAGTTTTAAAATTTTTGTCTGTGCTCTACTGTTTATCAGAAAAGTCAGCCATGACACAATCAGCCATTTTGCAGTTCTGCTGAAGTTGAACAGTGGGTAAATTATATTGACTCAGTGAATCAGTTTTTCTTTGCAAATCACAGTCCTGAAGACAAACAGGGGCTGGTGTTGTGAGCTCTTTAAGCAACTGCACATACAAGATACTTAAACATCTGACAGGGCCTCATTTGGGAAAATGTATGCTGAGGCTGTTGCAATAGCAGGAGCAGTATTGTATTTAAAGTTAAACTGCTCATTTTGGAAGAGAAGTGACTTTGTAATCATAATCTAAACCATAAAGAATCATTTGATGGCTGAAATTCACAGAATGTTGTGAATCTGGAGTAAGTGTAAATGGGCCACATTCAGAAGTGATATAAATGGTGGTGTTTGATTAAACACTGATAAGGGGACTTAACTTAAAGACTGAGGGAGTAGAAGGACAGGTTTGCATCAGGCAAAATTCCTAATGGAAAGGTATATAAAAAAGCAGTAAAGAGTTAAACCAGGGATAATCTCAGTGATTGCTAGAGTTGGCCAGGAAACCAAAATTCAGTTCTGAGAATATTTTCAAGTTTTTAGAAATATTTTTTATTCTGAATCAGGACAAAAAGCCAAAAACTCAAAAATTTTGTGTAGAACTGAAATTCTGCAATATTTTGTATCGGAAAAACGGAAATGTGTTTTTTCAGAAACAAAATATACTCCCCAGGATTCCCGGCAGCCTGCCTGTATTGAAAACTGTGTTGCAATTATAGGTTGTCACTTTAATTTGCAAGAGGTTTCCAGGTCCTGCATGCAGGCTAGGGGACTCTGTAGGAAAGCATGCAATCAGAGTCAGTCCGCTAAGAGGTAACTACAACAAAGTGAGGTGAGTTGTGCCTCTCTGCCTTAGGGAGCATCCTGCTTTCTCGCTCTGTTTTTTGTTTTGTTTTGTTTTTTAATTCCTGTGTGTTAAAGTTCATAAGAACGGCTGTACTGGGTCAGACCAAAGTCTATAAACTGCTATAGCAGTTTTCAGGTATCTAAAAGGGTGTCATAAGGAGGAGGGAGAAAACTTGTTCACCTTAGCCTCTGAGGATAGAACAAGAAGCAATGGGCTTAAACTGCAGCAAGGGAGGTCTAGGTTGGACATTAGGAAAAAGTTCCTAACTGTCAGGGTGGTTAAACACTGGAATAAACTGCCTAGGGAGGTTGTGGAATCTCCATCTCTGGAGATATTTAAGAGTAGGTTAGATAAATGTCTATCAGGGATGGTCTAGACAGTATTTGGTCCTGCCATGCGGGCAGGGGACTGGACTCGATGACCTCTCGAGGTCCCTTCCAGTCCTAGAATCTATGAATCTATGAATCTATCTAGCCCAGTATCCTGTCTTCTGACAGTGGCCGGTGCCAGTTCTGGATTTCAAGAAATAAAGCATTGCTTTTTTTCAATTTTCCAGCAAGAATATTTTATGTTTTTCTAACTTCCCTGTTTGAATGCTATGAACATAAACTGCCTAGCAGGCTGCAGCAGAGCCTCGGACCGTGAAAGCCCAGGCAGCTGTTGACTGAGGCTGATGTGATTCTTGTCAATTTCCCAGCTGCCCACTACTGACTAGCAGGGGTGATGCTGACCAGACTCATGTTGTCAAGTTAACCTTCCTGGGGCCCACTGAAAGTTCATCAAAATTGAACCATTTCCACTAAACGTTTTGTTTTAGTCAGCAAATTCTGACTAAAAATGTTTCATTGGAATGTTTCCTATCAGCTCTGCTTATTACCTCCACACAGCACTACCCAGCAACACATGGGTGTTGATAAAGAGATATCACATATATACACATAGATATATATAACACATATATTGATATTTTTAGAAAGCATTTGAAAGAATGAAAAAAATCGAGCACAATTCCATTAGAATCTGTCACATTCCCTTTTATCATGCAAGCAACTCCCTCATCTCTAACAATGCTTCTTTGGAAGCATACGCTACAGACAAACTGGGACCATCTCCCCCTGAATACTGAGTGCAAACATGGTTTTTATCCAAAAAGGAAAACTCAACTAACAGACAAAGCTCCAGATCCTCAAATGGTTGAGTTAGGCACCTAAATTCCTTTGAGGATCTGGGCCTTGCTGTCTAAACATGGAATCATTCAGAGGGAGAGACATGGAAGAAAGGCACTTTTCGGAAACAGACCGGACTCTTTTCACATTACTGACAGAGATGCAGGAGTGATCTGCAAGCAGGAAGGGCAAATTCAGGGAACTGTACTAAACATCACCCAATAACATGTCAGATCAGATTAGCATCACCCAAGAGAGATTTGTGAGTGATGTACCCTCCGGCTCAACAGAAAATGACTCAAGTCAATGTAGCGGCATTACTATGATATTTAGTACTGAGACTTTAGTTAGTTATATTAACTGTCACAGAGCCAGAAGAAATGGAAGTAAAATATAATTGCATGCTGCCCTGGCTATCAATTAACACTATTGTTCATTTTAATTCAGTGAAATTATTGCTTTTCAAGAGTCACTTAAGAGTGACCCCATAAACAAAACATTTTATTAAAAAGTAATTTCTCTGGGCCTATTTCTAGCATCTCACAGCAACTGGTACATGCTGAGAATGACCTTTTTGCTTAGAACAATTTCCTAATGAGTGCTCCCCATGCATCCTCCCTCTTCTCCTTCCAACAATTCCTGAAGAGTCACCTGCTCCATGAAATATTTTGGCTTTAAAGCCCACAGGTCAGTCTGTGCTGGTTCTGTAACCTATTGTCCTGGAGTTGTGCTTTTAGGCTGGGACAGAATCTGTTATTTGTTTGGCACATTGTAATATAGCGCTGGGATCATCTTCATGATCAAATAAATAGTAATGTACATCATGACTGAGTGAGTACCAAACAGTGGAACTTTCCCAAGGTCAGACACTGACTCAGCAGCAGAAGCAAAAATAAATCTAAGAACTTCTAACTTTCAGTTCAACCACAACACCTTGTACCCTTGCCTCCTGTATTCACTGGTTAATACACAGAAAGCTTAAATGTAGTTCAGTATAAGGTCTCTCCTGTCAGAGACAATGTTTAACTGAATGTGAACCAATTTCAAAAATATTGTCTCTCTGACCACTACCTGTTCTTTCAGAGCCTGATTGCATGCTCATTAAGTCAATGGAAGTCTTTCTATTGATTTTAGTGGGAGTAGGACTGGATCCTAAGTGAATGTTCTTGGGTTTTAAATAAAAGTAAAAAATGTCAGTTTCATATATGTATCTCCCTCCTGCAGGATGATAAGGAGTTAAGTTGCAGTACACTGACATTGAGTTTATAATTATGACTTGCCTCATCTTATGTAGAATACACAGCAGCTCTGGAACTAATTGTTCAATGAAGCAGAGATTTTAAAGACTATACTGTACCTGTTGTACATATTGGGCTAGAGACAGTCTATCCCTTTTCAACTTGATAGTGCCTTGTTTTGTGATGGCCAGTTGGGAATAGAAAAGAGGGATTGATTTGATGAATCCCAAATGTGTATTCTTTAAATGGGAAAAGAGAGTTCTCCATTTTTCCTATGTACATTATGCATGACTTATTTAAATTGTCATTCCTAGTGCATGTAAAAAGATGAATGTGTAACCCAGAGGAAATGGAGCATTATAGAAATCTCGCATGATACTTGGCATAAGTGTATTGCATCAATATTTTCAAATGATTAGGATCTGATTGTCAGTCAAGATATGACTGTTTTCAGCACTTCAAACACTGAGGTCTACTATTACAGACCACTATTAATGGAATTTATTACTCTCAATGTGAACTTTCAGCTCTTAAAAACACTGAGAAAAGTAAAAGGAATAGAAATAGTCTCAAGTAAATGGAAAATAAATTCTTAAAAATATTTAGAAGTGGAACATTCTAGTTTTTTTAGACTCATTTTAGATCAGATTTGTAAGAGGTGTGTAAGGTGTAGGTAAAATATTTGCTATTATTTCATTATTATTACTGTCTCAAAATCTGATGTGTTATGAATTTTTCTGTAAGTGTATTACTCAGCTAGGTGTCATTTCAGGAAAGTATTCCTATTCCAGACAGGACATTAAGTATATTTTTAAATCCCATTGAAGTGTCTGGGTCTTAAGCATGTGCTTAATTGCTTTCCCAAATCAGGACCATAGGGCTTTATTGTGTCTAATGCACAACCCCACTTGTATTTTTATTTCTCTCTTTATTTCTATTTATTTTACTAAATAAAGCCCCCAACCCAGTCTCTGGGCTCCCTGGATAATTGTTCAAAATATTCAATTATACAGATAAATGAATGGATTATCTCAGCCACTCCCTAGACAACAGTACCCTGGCCACAGCCAAAAGGAACTAAAATTATAAGCCCTCACTTGCCTCACAAATCTCCCCCTTCTCAAAAGCCAGGGAGAAAAGACAGGGCTTTGCAGTGTGCCCTGAAGGTCAACAAACTAAGACTCTTTTGGAACCAGGGAAGAGGAGTGAATTCCAAAGGCAAGGGCCCCTCGTGGAGAACAGCAAGAGGGCTCCCACTCCAGGGCCCTAACTGAGCAATATGGCAGTGGGGGACTGAAGATATGCACTGTCTCAGGAACACCAAGAGGCATTAGGCCTGAAGCAGACACAATGCCTCCCAGAAAACCCAATCCTGCCAGGGGCTGAGAGCCCACTAGCCAGCAGGAGTTAATTACACTGAGTCCCTTGCCAGGTGAGGCCTAAAGCTGTAGGGAATGCAGTGGCAATACAGCTGCTACCCCACCCTGGAAGAGGGTGCAGTGTCCATGCCCTTATGCACATGGCCAGCTCTCTTAGAGAGTACAGGTGTAAGGCCCTGGCCCCGCCTTTCTTCCCTGTCCACTCTGGTGCTGGCAGTGGTCCTAGTCTCGCATAGGCCCAAATCCTGAGCTGTGGCCAGGGTTTAAAGCTAGCTTTAACCACCGTGGTGCCCCCTAGTCATTATTGATGACTAGCTATGCACAAGGCCAGTCCCCAAGAGTAAACTGGAGCAGCTTGATGACTCCTATGGCTAGCACCAGCTGCCAATAGTGCAGGGAAGCCTCACCCATTTTCCCTTTTTTCCAGTTGTGTGCCCACCCTTCTGGTGGGCAGGAGAGAGGACAGCATAGGAGGTGGCTCTATGCAACTGAATGTCAGGAATCAGGGCCTGCAACAGACCCAGTCTTCTGTTACCAGATTTGCCCGTTACTTTGGGGTACGCTCATTTATTAGGGTTACTCTTCTGGGGGGAGGGGTTCTGTAATTCTGTCAATGTACTGCTTGTGTCATTTGTGTTCTCATACGGAGCTCTACTTCTCCCATCTGCAAGTTCCCTCCCAATGGAGCTATCCTGCAGGACCTAGGTTCCCCAGGGCTGGGTTCTTCCAGCCCTAGAATCAGACGAATACGCACATTAACAGAGCGCGTCTGAGAGGACCGGGTCAATCAGCACTCACAAGCTGACCCCTTATATGTCCGTGGACTCAGCAGGCTGGGTCGAGCAGCACTTCCAAGCTGCCACCTTCCTATGCAACAGGTTCAGCATGTCCCTATCCCCACTTTCACGTTACAATTGTTCTGGTAGTAACCCATTTGATGAGCAAACCCCACAGGATTTTTGGCTGCTACAGGGATCTTTAGCTTAGGTAAGAGGAGCATTGCTGCAGAGCAAATGTGGAAACCAAAAACACACACACATAGAGAGAGAGAGAGAGAGAGAGGAAAGCAACCAGCTTAACCATAAAAGTTATTTATTGCCAGGTAATAACCATACAAGGGGAGCCAAACAAACAAAACAGTTACAATATTAAATCTAGCTTAAATTTGATTACAAAAATCAGGTTTAGAAAACTATACCTGATCATACAAGTCAGGGTTAGAAAAAACTCAGAGTAGAAAAAAAAACAGATAGAGTTGGGTTCTCACCACTCCGTAAAGCTTGAACCAGTCGGGGGTCCCAAGTGGTGGTGGTAGCTGAGGGTCTGGAGTGCTGGAGACAGGCAGTGCCCCCAGCACGATCATCAGGAGAAGATGAAGTCCCAATGGAACTGATGCAGATTTTGGATCCAGGCATCAGAGCACTTACTTGAGCATGGGTAGGGTTTTTTTTATAGGGAAACAACAATGGTTCAAGGGAGAACACTAGATTTGTTTATGGGTAAACTGATGGCTCAAGGGAATATACCAAAGTTGTTTTGTTCAGGCTAGACCAGGGTTCTCAAACTCAAATCACCATGCGGGCCACATGAGGACTAGTATATTGGCCCGAGGGCTGCATCACTGACACCTTTTCATATAAAGGTACAAAAGCCCCCCACCCCCGCTGCCCCTGGCCCCGCCACCACTCCACCCCTTCCATGAGGCCTTGCCCCTGCCCGCCTCTTCCCACCCCTTCCCCGCCTGCATTCCAATCCCTTCCCCAAAATCCCCACCCCAACTCCGCCCCTCCCTGCCCTTATTCCAACCCATTCCCCAAATCCCCGCCCCTGCCCCGCCTCTTCCCCGAGCGCGCAGCTCCCCGCTCCTCCCCCCCACTCCTGGAAAGTGCTAAGCACTGCCAAACAGCTGTTTGGTGGCGGGTAGCGCCTGGAGGTAGGCAGAGGAGCGGGGACATGGTGCGCTGGGGGGGAGGGGGAGCGGGGGGGAAGGGGAGCTTGGCGGGCAGCAGTAAATAACTCCGGGGGGGCGGGGGGAGCTTGGCGGGCCACAGTAAATAACTCTGCGGGCTGTGTGTTTGAGACCCCTGGGCTAGACAATAGGAGCTGATCATTCCTGGCTATGGGCGGTGTTTCTTCCAGGGAGCTCACAATGCAATTAGGCAGCTTCAGTATTTTGGATACCAATAAAGGATTTATTACTAGAATTAGTCTGATAACTACTGAGATGGGTGTGTGCAGGCGTGGGTTCATTAACATCTGGAGCAGAGATCCCCCAGGATGCAGTGCTTCCCTGCTTTTCTGGTCCCAGAGTTCAGTGCGGTTCTTGCCTTGGAATCTCTGTTATCCATTCTGTATGCTAATGGAGATGCCTCCCTGTCCCATCTCCGATGCAAATGGGGCTAGGGGAGTTTCCTTAATCCTGTCACCCTTGTCAGGAGGGGTATAGGTGTGTGTTCCACTGCCTTTTCATTGCTTTTTGTAAGTCTTTCTTCTGATCGGTTTTGGTTCAAGCAGAGGCTGAGGGTCCTTCAAGAGTCAAACAGGCTGGATACTGCATCCTGGTTCCCCAAGAACACAGAACTGACAGGTAACACTTCAGGCAACCTAACAAGCACAGCTGCCTGTTGTTGACTGCATGACTAGCTACCATTTGATTGGTGGGAAGAGTCAGCAGACCAGCTCCTAAGCCCAGCAGCAGCAGTTTGGTGGCTGCTCAAAGCATTTGCCTATGGCTATGATAGTTCCTGTGCCTGCTTGTTCCCAGCCTTGCCCTTGCACCCGGCCTTGGACCCAGCCTTGCCTCACTCTAGGTAACCCAGCTCTGTTCCTTGGCTCTGGCTCTGACCTTGGGGCTCCTATTCCTTGCTACTGACTCCCACTCTAACCGCTGGGCATGACTCCTGCTCTAACCAGTATCTGCAACCACCCATGTCCCAGTCTCTAATACTGAAGGATCCCTCTTGTAGTGGAGAGACGCTCCCATGGCTAGCTATGCTGGTTTTAGAGCTGCTTTGTGCCGGTGCTATAGCACAAAGCAACCAGAGTGCAGAATCTGCCTCGCAGTCTCTGCACTCAGGAGAACACAACTGTCAAATTCTGCCCATCCCCTGCATGGGTAAACAAGAAAGGGTTCCCTGTGCTTTTTTCCTCTTTGTGAATGTGCACAGAGCTGGGCACAATCATGCCCATGTTTTACAAAAATTATTGCTTATTAAATAAAGTGGGCCAAATTCTCAGCTGCTGTAGATTGTCCTGGCTGCACTGAAGTCAATGGAGCTATACTGATATACATTAGCTGGGGATCTGACCCTGTATTTTTATATGGAGTGTGTCATTTAAACTATGGTTTGGCAACAAATCAAGTTTCGAAGCTTCATTTATTTTCCAGTGAAAATCTTGGTGAAATAAAGCACATTTGTAATGCTATATCAAATTTTTTGCTGTAAAATTTAAGGAAATTTAACAACTACAGGTCCCACTGATCAATACCAAATTTCTGAGAGAAAGCAAGGCAAACAGTGCCCTCTATAGATAAAACTGTGATCATTACAGCTCTCCCTCTGCCTGTCAGAAAATAACGCTGCTACTGCAACTCCACAGAAGCTGCAAAATGCTGAAATAATAATAAATTAATTAATAAAAAGACTGATGTTTTGGAAGAACTAATTCTTTGCTCATTTATTTCCCTACATTACTATTGTTCAGTGATATAATGAAAATCCATTACTGTACATTTCTAGGCTTGTATTTTTAAAAGCTTTAAATAATGGTGTGTCTAATCCTATTTTGTTTAGACTAAACTCGTCTTTGTAATCAATAGGCTGACCCACTTATTATTATTAATTTGTTTCTATTGACATCTTCAATGCACTGTCCAAACTTAGATTGTAAGCTCATCAGGGCAGGGACTGTCACTTTGAGTGTCTGTACATTCCCTGGCACAATCGGCCCCCAATCCATGATGGGGTCTCCTAGGCAAAACCACAATACAAATAATAAATAATAATAAAAATAGGCATAATCCCTGCTCTGAGGTGCTTACAATGACTAGCTGCAGTACATAGAATGAATTGTAAGAATAGAGCCTGATTCGGGAGGTAATAAGTGTTTTTATGTTATCTGGTCTTTGTTTAAATGTATATAAAAAGTATATTTAACTAAGAAAAGACCAAATCCACATGAGCTTCAGATGTGTAGGTGTGTGTTTATTTTATGGGGTATTTTGCAATGAAAGGTTCAACCAGCAGATCAGTTCAGGAGAAAATATTTAAAATGTCAATGTTTTTTCACTATGTCTTTACTGGTTTTAAAACAAAAAATGTAAGCAGCAAAAAAAGCTCATAAAAAAAATAAAATAGTATAATGTAATAAAATAACAGCCAAGCAACGTTTATTTTGCTAAAACAAAATCCTTGATTGTGACCCCATTCTCGTTCAACACCCATCCCTAGAACTCTCACTCACATCTGTGTTTTGTTTACATAAAAGTAAATTCCTCCCATGGTACAGGAAATCCCTCGATTGTCATTAATCCTATAATTGAGTGCTCCTATCATTGCAGTTTCTGGCATAGCAGTTTAGCAGACTTTTCAAATTGGGACACAAGCTTTCCCCTCTTCTGAGGATCAGTCTCTTTGCACAACCAAAGACAATTGCGGTCTGTTTATTAAAAGATTTAGATGTCTCATGCATAAATGAGATTTCATATAGGGCTCAGTTCTGCCTTAAAGGCACAGACCTGTGCTGGGGACACTCCACAGCCACGGTGGCCAAGGAGGAGCACTGGCACACAGAATGCTTCCTGGCGTTCTCTGGGCTGCTGGGAAAGCATGCACACTGCTACACCTCTTTATATGGTGCATCATACTTTACCCTGTACATTGGGCCTGTTTCATAGCCCAGTGGAGTCTGTGTATTGCTGAGAGAATATAAAAGGCATAGTCCCTGTGCTTCCCTTAGCAACTATGCCTGACCTTCAAGTGGGCCATGAATCTGTGCAAGGGAAAGCCTGGTTCTTTCCCCTACAGCCGTGCACCTGCACTAACACAATTGTTGTGTGTGACTCCAGCGGGTACTCCAGAGCTTTCTTCTTGGGGAGAAAGTGGAGAAGGAGTGCATCTAGTTATGGCACCAAACATAAACAGCACTGGCCAGAATTTGTAAAGGGCTCAGCATCTAGCAGTTGTTGTTGTTCGCAGTGGGTGTTGCTTAGAGCTGAGCTTTATTCAAAATCTGGCCTCAAATATATAAATACAGTGAGATTTCATAAAGCCACATAAAGTTAATAAAAATTACCTATTAAACCTAATACATACATTCAATCTATCTAAGATGTATATGGGACCCATCACACACTTCAATGTCTTTTAGCCCCACAGCACCCCTGTGAAGCAGGGCAGTGCTCTTATCCCCATTTTACAGATGGGGAACTGAGGCACAGCGTGACTAAGTGACTTGTTCAAGGAGACATAGGAAGTCTGTGGCAGAGCAGAGGCTTGAACCTAAGTCTCCTAAGTCCTAGGCTAGTGCCCTAACCATTGGACATCCCTCTCTCCTTTAATGTACCTAGACGTCAAGCAATTGAGTGGTCTCAAAATTCTCTTATCAATTGTCTGCAATACCCAGCAAACATAAGCTAATTCCTTCTCACTTTTGCCCCCAGCCCTACCCCAACAAAGTCAAACAGTAAAACTACACTGGCAAAGTTCAACTGCCAACCCAGACAATATTACAAGTCTGTGGCCTGGTCCTTAACCCTGATGGCAGTCCCACTGATTTAAGGACTACTCACACAAGTAAGGGTTTGCAGGATCAGGCCCATGCTGTTCAATTCCTTAAAACAGTATGAAAAGTATCCCTTTTCCTGTGTCATACACTAGCATATGTACAATATTTGCAATACAGTATATGAAGAATATTTATTTCTCATGTATGTGTCTTGCAGAATTAAACTCCCCAACCCAGCTACTTCAGATCTGACCAAGAAGATAGCTCCTGCAAGGTAAATATGTAGATAAAGAATATTTTAACTTGTGAGTTTCCATAGATTTGTGTTTGTTGATAATGTGGCATGTTACCATTTTGCAAATAGTGTACAGAAATCAACGTAAGCAGGGAGAGCAGGGCTGGCCTTGGGTTTTCGACAGGGCATTATATTGTGTGTGGTCCATATGGACTAAGCACACTACTCTGGGCCTCCTTCCAAGAAGAAGCTCAAGTAAAGTTCCCTAATGCAGCTTGGACCATTGCAGTATAAGCATCTCTTCATACCATCAGTATTCCTTAACCTTGAGCTGGAGTGACCACCTTTAGGAGTGAGACAAACAGTATATCAGCCTGCAAACTCATCAGTCCCTGGCCTCTTTGCTGAGATTGTCCAGGGATGCCAGTTGATGCCAACTGTGGTGGTTTTTGTTCTTTGGACACTTCTCTGCTAAGAACTAGACTAAGACCTATCATCTAACTTCACAGATGGTACTGAACAGTCACTATCTACCAGCCTTGACCAGCTTTTAGCCGAGAAAAGAACATCCATTACTACTCCCCCAATCCATTCAGTATCCTGTGTTTTAATGTTGTTATATTTAATAAACCCTCCTTGCTTGTGTAGGTTCTTGTTGAAATGTTGCTTATTTCTATTGGTTGTAGCAAGCCCCAAGGCATCATAAGGTTTCCCTCTGTTCCACACACACTAAATAAAGAGAAAAGAAAAAGAATGTATGGTATAAGAGACAAGCTAGTTTAGCTCCCCAGTCCTATGACTTCCAAAAATTCTCCGTCAAGGAACTGTAAAACTTGAAATAATTTCCTGATTCAGGCGCTGAATCAGAAAGATACTTAAGTCTGTGCCTAATGTTAAACCTCTGACTTGTCATTCAAGTCAATGAATACTTACTATGCTTAAAGTTAGGCACATGCTTAATCTTTACTTACCTAAAGAATTTAAAATATTCTGCCTCTTCCCTGTAATCAAACCTTCCAGAGGCAGCACTGCCCCCTTTCAGAAGCAGAGGGGTGGGAAGACACCACAGCCATTGGTACCCACAAGAATGTTATAGATAGATCATAGATCAGATAGTAAATGGGGGTGAATTTGCTGTCCTCAGCCGAAAGAAAAATGTTCTTAATTTGTATGGAAAAAAAATATAAACATAGACACAACTAATCTTTTTCCTGTAATCACATTAAAGACATGGGTGAACCAAGGGACAAATGATATCAGTCATCTTAGATAAATGCATCACTAGCAGTCTGCTCAGCACGCAGGTGGGAATGTGTTACCATTACCGGTTCTGGAAGTATATAGGAATAACATCAGTCATGCATTGCTGGATAAAAGCCAAACTTTGGCTCATTCCTCAGCCAGTAAAGCAGAGCTAAATACTGACAAGGCTAACACCAGTCACTCAATCTGGCTTGCAATTCAAGGTTTTGAGTCTGATCCTGCATGGTGCTGAGAGCACCTTTGAAGGCAATGGGAGTGGCAAGTGCACAGCATGTCACAGGATCTGGCCTTTAAGGAAGTTATGTCAATAAAGGGCAGAAGAAATCTGTGTATGATGGATTACTGGAGCACAGGGATTATTATTTGGTTTTGGTAGCACCCATACTGTACTCCGTGCTGTCCAGACAGAAAAGAAGGCATGGTCCCTGTCCTAAGGAACTCGCAGTCTAGAGGGAGACAAACAAACACACAGAGGGCAAGGGGCGCAACATCTAAGTGGAGTAGTCAAGGATCTCAGCCAACATCTTGACAAAGTAAGGCTACGTTCTTTTTTTAATGTGGGCAGTATGAGTTGGCTGAATTCTCCATAGGCAGCACAGAAGAAGTGGACTTCAATGGATGTTCTTTGTGGAAGAGCGCAGTATGTAAGAAGTCCAAATTCAGGGATGGACAAGCCTGCTGGAATGAGGGTTCACAAATTTCTTGAGCAATTTTTTATTCTTGCAGAATTCACAATCTCATTCAAGATTGTGAACATTGCCCCACCCGCATCCCCCAAATCCACCCTATGTTTTCTCCCTCACCTAGGGAGAGTCAGTTTAAAAGAAGCTTAACACTAAAATAGAAAGGAGAATCAGGGAAAACTGGACTGTTAAAATTATCCTACAATGCTATTATTGTGAAGTGGACCATTGACATCTAATTAGCACCATCAGTATAAAAGTCTAATGTATTTTTTTAAGTCAACATGTACAAAACAAAACACCACAACTCTTCTCCTTGCCAAAAATCAGTAAGCTCTGTGCTACAAACAGCTGGGAAGGGCCAAATCTGAAGATAGCTCTTTTTTTTCTTTTGGCCACTTGGGTTAGAGTAATCTGTCACTATGTAAGCAAAGCCATGGGCAGCAATACTACAAAGTACCAGAACACTCACATTTGAGAGGCAGTGTGCTCAAGTGCCAATGGCCTGTAAATGAGGGGGCGGGGGTTCTATTCGCAGTTCTTCCACAGACCTGCGATGTGATCTGTGCCTCTGTTTCCTTCCTGCTATCTGCCTTGTCTGTTTAGTTTGTAAGCTCTTTGAGGCAGGGACTATCTCTCACTTTGAGTTTGTACATTGCCTCGTACAATGGGGGCCCACTTCTAGTTGGGGCGGGGGTGATGGTACTGTAATATACATAATTATAATAATAATTGGTCAAATAAATGTTTTCTGTAACCCAGTAATAATCATTTCTCCATATGAGGCATTCCCTAGTTCAAAAGTCAATTTGCCAACAGACAGTAATAGTTGTGTATATATAACACTCAGTTATAAACTGAAGTGCAGCATACCACAAGATGGCGCTATTGTATGTTACATACTTACATAATTTGGACATTACTTCCATACACAGCAATGTCAGATGAAGCATCTTGTGGAGGAGACCTGTGCTTGGGGAAACATTCTGCTCAGGCAAACTCTCAAATCTATCTCATTTGTGTAGATAAACAAACCTACTCTCGGCATTTTTAGCCCACTCAGAGCAAGACCTGAAAATAATGACATCTTGTTTTGCGACTACATCTGAATGTTTTGGCTTGACAATTAGCATTTCAAAGGCCAAGGATATAACAACCTGAGCTAAGCAAACAGTATCTTGAACTGAATATCAGGATTAATGGTGCAGCACTAAATGAACTGACATTTACCTACTTGAAAGTGTCCTCCTGACTAATGATGCTGTAATAGATGAGGATGTGAAGTCAATATTATCCAAAAAGCTAGCTCTGCATTTGGTTGTCTGCATGATTGAGACAGGGCGGGGGGAATAGCATTTGCACAAAGATCAAAATGAACAGACAGCTGTATGGTGCAGAGATAGAGCCATGGAATCAGTTTTACAACTGATTTAAGTTAAACTAGTGCAACCTCTTTGCAGAAAAGGCCTAAAATTATAGCTGAAAAGGATTACAGAAAAAAATGTTTTTTTCCTGGATCTTTCAGTTTGTTTACTTTGTGCATTTGATAGCACTTTGTGTATAGCCAGTTTCGCTGTCTGACCTGCAGTCAGTTTTCCCTGTAGTATGTGTGTGGGTGGGTCTTTCACAACTGGGGAGAGGAAAACATTTTAGAAAACAGGAAACTGTTTTTGTAAAACTCTAAAAGTTGGCAGTGAGACTCCTGGGCAGATGTTTATATCTGACACTGTTTTAAATTCATTTTTTAAAATGGAAGTTTATGGTGTCCTTTTTGAAGGGGTAGAGCTTAAAAACCATATGTTTACCTTCCATATTAGAAAGTACAGAAGAGGAAAACGTATCTGCTTTGTCTGCTCTGCAGCTCTGCTGCATGTCTGCTCAGAGACAGCATTAAGGAGACAGGAGCTAGGGCCTTCAAAACTCCCACTGATGCTGAGATCTGAATGAATAATGCATAGGAGACCCTCTGTCTCTATGCAAAACAGGGCCGGCTCCAGGCACCAGCTAAGGAAGCAGGTGCTTGGGGTGGCCAATACAAAGGGGCGGCACTCCGTCCGCTTTTGGGGTGGCCCGTCCGGGTTTTCGGCGGGAATTCAGCAGTGGGTCCCTCAGTACCTCTCTCCTATTTGAGCTGCCGCCGAAGAGGAAGAGAGGGAGTGAAGGACCCGCCGCTGAACTGCCGCCGAAGAATGGAGCGGCGCGATTGAGCTGCCGCCGAAGTGCCGCCGATCGGCGCTTTTTTTTTTTTTCGTCGCTTGGGGCAGCAGAAAACCTGAAGCTGGCCCTGATGCCAAAATGCTCAGTTCCACTCTACCTCCAGACTTTTCCCTGCTCTTGAGCATAAGAAATTTTCCAACCAGCAGATGTTGGATTTCTTCAGTCGTGCTTCCAACCTGGCAATGGAGGTTTAGTCACAGCTTGCATTGATGCAGCTCTCATTTTGGAGAGCTGATAGATTTTTCAGGATAAAAAAGAAAATCATTATTGATACAGGGATAGTTCTAGGCCCATCAGCTTTGAGAACATCCCTTAAGTCATTGCTTCCCAAACTGTAGAAAACTTAGCTCCCCTTCAGGAAAATAAAACCAGTCATGGCCCATTACCTAGGAACTTGCTAATGCATGTCTTCATAATATGATCATTCCTCTCCTTTCATCCATGCTTTGAGCAGTGAACATTTAAAGAGTTATTATTGGCATTTGAGCTAGTACCTATTAAAATGAATAAGCAGTTCAGGCTCTCTGCTAACTCAGGCAGACACTTCCTAATTGGTTACACTCAAGGCACATTTTATGTTTTGTTGGCAGTCATAACAGCTAGAGATTTACTCTCCCCTTGGAAAGCACTGCCTTAAAGTAAAGTTAAGGGTCTGTTTTAAACCCACACAAGTGGGGAAATTGAAATTTTGTCCTTACTTCACGACAGGAATGCAGTAAGTTGTAACAGATGCCTGGTATATCGGAGTGAAAATGCTGTATGTGCTGTAACACAGACACAATGGAGACAGAATTCTAGATACAACCAAAGTGTGGGATTAAAGTCAGACCTTCAGAGTGACTTCTAGTGCAGGTTTCTGCATGGTTATGCCCTTTATTTTATTAGCAAAAGTTTAAGTCAGAGGAAACATTCACCTGAAATTCATATGACTGTGTGTATCATTCTAGACTGTATTGACTCTATTAGGTCCAGCACCAGTCTTAGGATATGTCTATATTGTAGTTAGACACCCATGGCTGGACCATGCCAGCTAACTTGGGCTCATGGGGCTTGGGCTAAGCAGCTGTTTAACTGTAGTGTAGACTTTTGGGCTCAGGCTGCAGTCTGAGTCCTGGAACCCTCCCCCCTCACAGGGTCCTAGAGCACCGGGTCCAGCCCGAGCCCAAATGTCTACATTACAATTAAACAGCCCCTTAGCCTGAGCCCTGCAAGCCCCAGACAGCTGGCATGAGCCAGCCACAGGTTTTTAATTGCAGTGTAGACATAGCCTTAGAGTTTCTGGTTTGCCAAGGCAGGCAGATCAGAATGCTCTATGTGAAGCCAGAGTGAGAGTTTTTAGCAGAGATCTTCACTAAGAAAATGTAACCTTCAGGCTCTAATTTCAAAGAAAAGATAAGAATAGAAGCACATCATCTTCATGATACTTTGCTAGGTGGGGTTAGTAAAATTAGCAGCCATTGTCCATTTATGTGAGGCTCTTTGATGCATGTTTAGGTCTCAGAATAGTGTCTCTATTTACATGGAGATGATTAGGAAAAGGACTGGTTGATGAATATCAAGTCCCTCCATTTACCTTTTTGTGTTATGTATTGCTCATAGGAACCCCATGGAACTATGACGCCATATAGCTAATTTCAAATCTGAAGGAAGGCTGCGTAAATGGTGCTTTCAGTTCACAGGTTTTCTTTCATACAAAATATGGTTTTGGTTTCATTTTGAAGGGTTCAAATCTCCAAACAAAACTAAGCCAAATAATTCCATTTTTGCCTGGCTTTGCGCGGAAAACATGTCCAGCTATTGAACTTTGCCTGGTTTCCAACCGTTACAATAAATTACTCCTTCTTCATGTAAAATTTAGCTCAGGTTTGCCAGCAAACCTGATCAGTGAATCTGCACTAAGAAACTAGGCAAAACATTTTGCTACAAGTTTTTCATAGCCAGTCTGAAACCTATCTGAGCTGATCTTGACACTAGCTGAGGAAAATTAATCAAATATACAACCATTCGAACCCCACTCCAAGGAAACCTATCCAAAAACACAGGGCCACATTGTGGACCCACCTGTACAGCTGCATGCTGGGAAGAACTCAGTGGCCTCTGGTGAAAAGGGGGCAGAGAGTAGGCAAAACCATTGCTCTCCATCCCTGCACATGGTAGCACCTAGAGCTGACCAGCCACAGGGAAGGCGTATGCTGAAAGTATGCTGCATTTCCTGAATGAGTGTTGAGAATTGCTCTTTGGAACTCTAGGGGCATTGTGCTTCTCTGTGACAGAATGTCACCTGATGCTTTCCATGGGGTGGAACTAAATGCCACAATTGAGCCCAGAGGGCCTGATCTAAAGCTCATTGAAGTCAATCGATAGAAAAGTTTTTAGCTTACAAGGAAAGGCTGTTGCTTTCTTTTAATGATACTTACAGCTTTGTTTACAGCCCATTGCCATATTTCACTGGCCAAAGCCATTAGGGGGCATGATGGGCGTAGCAATTTTTACACCCTATGCCTCCCCCCGCCTTATCCTGCTTCAATTGAAGTTAATGGCAGGAATAGGCCCAGAGATTCCTTCATTGGCACAGTACTATATACAGGGCCGGCTCTAGCATTTTTGCCGCCCCAAGCAGCAAAAAAAAAAAAAAGCTGCGATCGCGATCGGCGGCAGCTCTACCGCTGCTTCATTCTATGGCGGCAATTTGGCGGCTGGTCCTTCACTCCAAGAGAGAGTGACGGCCCCGCCGCTGAATTGCCGCCAAACGGCCAGACGTGCCGCCCCCCTCTTCATTGGCTGCCCCAGGCACCTGCTTGCTACGCTGGTGCCTGGAGCCGGCCCTGACCACATACTGCTATTGAGGCCATTTGTAATGTAAAAGAGGAAATGCTAGGCTCTCCAGGGCATGGATTGTCACTTCCTGTTTATTTGCACAGCACCTGGCATGATGAGTGAGGCCTCTAAGCATTATTGCAACATAATTGATAAATAATAAGTGTTTCAGAAAAGGGGAGTGAAGACGGGAATTCTAAATAGATGAGTGGTATCAGTGAGAAAACAAACCTGAACTGGAAAGATTAGCAAAGAGAACAGATAGGCTCTCAAAAGTGTGATGGTGGAGTGAGCAGTCAGGAGAATAAGGAGATTGGAGGTGTATTAACAATTATACATATTGGGCCAAATTCATCACTGACTTATTTGTAATTCAGGGGCAGAATTAACCCATCATGTAACACTAAATTGAAAAAAATATTGTAGTAAACTCTTCATATATGCTCTTCACATTTGTCTGAGATAAACTACAAACGTTGTGCTGTAGCAAGCCTGTTGTAGCAAATTTCTTTTTTAAAGTCATGGTTTCTGAAATAAAGTTACCAATTTGATGATTCAGACTTCATAGTGGAATTCTTAGATGCAGAAATCAAAAGGCAAATTGTTAAATTCAAGATAGTTCTGAATTTCCCAGAGCAAAAAAACACTCAAACTCAACTCTTAAATCCACGGACAAAATTCTCCCCTTCCAGCTGAACTGTGGCTCTCCTCTGTGCAGTATGAATCTCTATTAATTCATTTGTATTAATTTTACTTGCACAACTCCCATCAGCAATACAGATCAAAATGGAGAACTTAGTACCACACCTGTCCCTGGCTGACTCAGATATCACTGACCTTACTCAGGTAACACTCCAATCAATTTACAAAAGAGTTTTGCCTAAATAAGCATTGAAAGGTTAGACCCTTTATTTTTAAATCTTCTCCCTTGGATCCTAATACCTCTGCTATTTATTCCATGCTAATGCCCTGCCAGAGAATTTTTGCCTCTTGCTCTGTTGTCCCAGGATTTACGGGGATTCCTCTAACTATGCATCCTTGTGACAGAGAGCTCTGCTGATATGTGTATGGTCCTTCAAACCCTTGCTACTAGTCCCATTGACAACTCCAGGTGATGAGCACTATGCTTTGATAATATATGTTTGCAGGTTTGGGTCCTACGTGGATAACAATGACACTGACCATGTGACATAGGTCTGTATTGCTACTTGGAACACCAGGTCAGGTGGGAACAGCTGCAGCACCTGAGAAGTGGTTGACAGAGGCATTATGCTTGAGTACCTTAGGGGAAATTCCATTTGAAAATCTGCAGTTTGTTCTGACCAGTTCCAGCTGGCCAAATAGGTTTTGGAAAGGAGCAACGGGTTTTGCGTACTAGCATTCCTGGAGCTACTGGCTTTCCACTTTAAACCAACCGAGCCTAGTTCAAGCCAGCAGAGAGCAGCAGAAGGATTCTGATGGAGCTTACGGAATTTCCACCCAGGTTAAGCACAGTGGCGCTAGAGAAGCACCCTTGGAAGCTGTGCCCTACCTGTACTAAAGCTTTCATGTGCACTCCCCTCAGATCTGCTCTCCCAGCACTAGCAGATTGCATGCGGCAGGAAGGATTCAGTAAGCCCTTTCTCGCCATCCTTCCAGGGCAGCTGCTCTGGGGCAGTTTTAACTTGGTCCTAAATATTTAAAAGTAAACTATTTGTGCTCTGAGAGCATGTCTGATGCACAACGTCGGTTTTGTTAACCTGCCGCAATAAAAGTTCAGGGCTCTGTGTTTGCTTTCATATAGTACAACCATAGTATGACACGTTTCTTGTGTGTGGGACACACTTTCAAGATAAGTATAATGCTACCAATCAGGAGTATGGACAGAGCTAATAAAGACAGGTACTTATCCTGCTGTGTTATTAATGAAATTGGTAGGCCTCGGCTGCTCTTCTGGTTGTCATAGAAACAGCCTGAGCTGTTGGCCTCTAGAAAACATAAAAGAACAGCAAATGCAAGACCACACATTCCACCCAGCCTTGTAGATTAACCAGCCTGTCAAACAAGAGCAAAGCATCAGTGGGTAGATAAGGTCTATAAAGTGGACAGCAACACAGTAAAGAGCCTCACAGACTAAACTTAGAAATGTAAGTACTTGTCTTTGTTTCGTCTTTTTTAAAAACATGCACTGCTGTGATTAAAGGAGTGGCATTTAGTATCTTCTGCTTTTTTGCAACAGGCAATTTCTCTTATAACACAATTATTTCCCTGCCATTAACTCTCTCTTCAGACTGAAAGTTGGTATTTCAAATACACGGTTTTGTTTTCACAGTGAATTGATAGCAAATGCCTTAAGACAGGAGGCTTGTCTTCTATGTGCATATACAGTTAACTGTACATTTTTGGCTCACTATAGATAGTAAAGTAAACCAATAATAAATCTATAAATAATAATGCTAAGGAATGATTTTACTATGGAAATAGTTAGCCCAATCCTGCAAACTCTTTCTTTACACAAGTAGTTCCGTTAAAGTCAATGTGAGTAACTCAGTGTGAGTAATGCCAGAATAGAAGAGTAAGAATTGGGTCCACTGTGTGTAATTTTCTATGAATAAAGCTGCCTTTTGAAAAGGAGTGAAAGAGGAGGATCAGGAAAGCAGCACCGATGAACTGTGTTTGTTCCTTCATTTAACTTGTAAATTCAGAATCATGCTAGTTATATATTACACAATAAATGAGATAAACATTCTGCTGCTATTTGGCTCTGAAATCCTAGTATCAGTGACAAAAATATATAAATAGGAATGATAATGCAATAGTTGAAGACATGGTGTGAACTATATATAGTTCTCCTTTCTAACTTCACTGTCAACTTAATCAGTGGTCATTACTGTTTTTCATCTTCTTTTTCTTTCTTTCTTTTCCTTTTTTTAATATAGGCTTTGACCCAAAGAAAAGAAAATAATAAAATACACTTTTTATACTTATTATATCTCTTTGGTCAATAGAATCTCCATTATTTTTCCAGCCTTGGAAAATGTTTTCTGCTTAACTTAACCTCTGCCCAGGACATGTTAGAAAAGGCATAAAAAAATAAAAATTAACTGCATGCAAGCTTCTTGTCCTAGGACCTGATCCTGCATACACATATAAGTGGTGTTGTTTGGGGGGTGGGGGGAATTAATGGAATTTTTTGTTGCTGTAATAAAATGACTGTGCTGTTTAAAAGCTAGAATTAGCCCAATATGTTCTGTGTCAAGAGCTTCATGAAACCCACTGAAAATGAAAGAAATTACCAATAGAAACTAGTAATTTTGATGTTTCAACTTTTAGGTGCCCAACCTGAGACACCTTAAAGGGCCTTGATATCAAAAAGTGCTGAAGCACATACCCTCAGAACATCAACCCTCGTTTATTTTTTCCACCAACCACACTACCTACATCTGTAAAGTTACTCATGCACATTTATGCAGGATGATGTAAGATGTCTCATATGTAAGATGATATAAAATGTCTTAGATTGGGCACCCAAAACTTGAAGCACCCAAAATCAGTAGTCACTTTTGAAAATTTAGGCTATTGTACAATTGAATAACCAAGCATTTGATTATCAATATATTGTGTTTACTAAATGAAATCATTCAGTGGGAGACTGGCACATGCATGCACTCACACAGATAGACACACATTCATGCATCTAGGCATTTTTTTGTAATACTTTATTCTTTAAAACCACTGGGAACACAGAATCCTAAAACTATTGATTTTATATATATTCAGTGTAAATGTAAAGTACATCATACTTGTAAGGTATTCTCTTCCGAAAGACTTAACAAAGTATTTTCGTATAAGAGGCAAGTCTGGAAAGTTCTGAAATTGATAGCTGATATATCATTTAAAAGTAAGACAAATATCTTTCCATGAAATAAATTATATGCATGTGTTTTAAGATTTCTTTTTATGACAAACTCAGGATTTGATTATACAGCCCTAACACACCCTTACGGCAAGTCTACACTACAGCTGGGATCAATGCTCTGAGATCGATCCACTGGTGGTCGATTTAGCGGGTCTAGTGAAGACCTGTCAGATCGACAGCAGATCGCTCTCCCGTTGACCCCTGTACTCTACCCCCAAAGAGAAGAGTAAGGTGTACTCTACACCCCCCACGGTGTAGACCCCACGGTAACTTGACCTAAGGTACGTCAACTCCAGCTATGTTATTCACGTAGCTGGAGTTGCATAGTGTGATGGATTCGGTCACAGAGACCCCCTTGGGACTGTCACCTGATGTGCTGAGATTACCTCTGAGCCCATTTTCCCTGCCAGCCTGGGACTCCAGAACCCTGTCTTGTTGAGCCAGACACGCTAGCCTGCTGCAACGCAGACCCAGGTCTGGTCCACATCCCCAAAGCTGCAGGCTTTAAGTGAAAACAGCTCTGCAGGTTACCTATCTCCAGCACGCAGTTCCCAATGGGATCCAAACCCCAAATAAATCCATTTTACTCTGTACAAAGCTTATGCAGGGTAAACTCATAAATTTTCCACCCTCTATAACACTGATAGAGAGATATGCACAGCTGTTTGCTCCTCCAGGTATTAATCACTTGCTCTGGGTTTACTAATAAACAAAAGTGATTTTATTAAGTATAAAAAGTAGGATTTAAGTGGTTTCAATAACAGACAGAACAAAGTAAGTTACCAAGGAAAATAAAACAAAACACGCAAGTCTAAGCCTAATACATTAAGAAACTGAATACAGGTAATATCTCACCCTCAGAGATGTTCCAATAAGCTTCTTTCACAGACTAGACTCCTTCATAGTCTGGGCCCAATCCTTTCCCCAGTACAGACCTTGTTAGTTCCAGCAGGCATCTTAGGTGAAAAGCAGGGGATTTCACATGAGTGGGAGGACCCCCTTTGTTCTGTTCCACCCCCTTTTATAGCTTTGGCACAAGGCAGGAATCTTTTGTCTCTCTCTGGGTCCCCACCCCTCCTTCTAAATGGAAAATCACAGGTTTAAGATGGATTCCAGTATCATGTGACATGGTCACATGTCCTGTGAGAACCCAGCCTTCATTCTTCCAGGACTGGCCTCACATACCCAGGAAGATTTTCAAGTAAACAGAGCCATTCACAACCAATTGTCCTAGTCAATGGGAGCCATAAAGATTCCAAGCCACCATTAATGGCCCACACTTTGCATAATTACAATAGGACTTCAGAGTAATACTTCATATTTCTAGCTTCAGATACAAGAATGATACATTCATACAAATAGTATAAACACACTCAGTAGATTATAAGCTTTGTAATGATACCTTACAAGAGACCTTTTGCATAAAGCATATTCCAGTTACATTATATTCACACTCATAAGCATATTTCCATAAACATATGGAGTGCAACGTCACACATAGTGTAGGTCGAGTTACCACGGTAGTGTATACATAGCCTTAGTCAATGAGCCTACTCATGTGAGTGAGGAATATTCACAAGAACATAAGAACGGCCATACTGGATCAGACCAATGGTTTATCTAGTCCAGTCTCCTGTCTTCCAACAGTGGCTGGTGCCAGATGCTTCAGAAGGAGTGAACAGAATAGGGCAATTTATTGAGTGATCCAGACCCTGTCCTCCACTCCCAACTTCTAGCAGTCAGAGGTTTAGGGACATCCAGAGCATGGGGTTGCGTCTCTGAGTGAGTGGGAGTGAGTCTCATTGGAGGAGAAGGTATCTGTATTTGCATCTGTCTTTGTAGTGCTTGTGTGTGTAGAGGCCTGTAGGGGCAGTGTGCTGGAAGGGCAGCTGAGCCCTGAGCCCTGAGTAGGGGGCGGAGCTTGGCTGATTAGGGGGCCTATAAAAGCGGCCGCCCAGCCAGGCAGCGGCACAGGAGCCGGCAAACAGGGCTGCTAACAGGGGAGTTTGAGTGGGAGTTTGCAGGGGGAGGTGGAAGGGGAGGCAGGAGGGCACGGTGTCCCGTGTGCTGTGTTCCCCCAGGTGCAGTGGGCAGAGACCACAGCAGCCATGAGGCAAGCAGCGGGGGACACAATGCAGATGATTGCATGTGGCAGCTGCGGTATGTACATGGTCCTAGCGGGGGTGCCTGACCAGAGGTATGTCTGCATGAAATGCCGCCTAATAGAGCTGCTGGAAGAAAAGATCCGAGGTTTGGAGATGCAGGTAGATACCCTGGTAGAGTTTAGAAGGGGGTTTGAGCAGCTAATGGAGCAAAGGCAAGGAGTGGCTGAAGGGGAATGCTCAGGGGTACAAGTGGAAGCAGGGGCTAAGGTCTGTGAGGGGGGAATGTCAGGGGGAGAACAAGGGCAGTGGAAGCATGTGACCGTGAGAAGCAGGCCAAGGAAAAGGAGGGCCAGTGAAGGAGAAATAGAGCTCAGGAACAGGTTTGGGTGTTTGGATAACGAGGAAGGGGTGCAGCAGGTGGTAACTGAAGGGGGAAGGGTGAGGAAGAAGAGAAGAGCGGTTAGTCCCATAGAAAGAGGGGAGGAGTTGATGGAGACAGCACCAAATCTGGGCCCCAGGAGGATACAGGATGGCATAAGGGGGACTATAAGGGAAAATAGGAACTGACAGGGGTTGCGACTAGAGGGAACAGGGGATAGATTAGCAGATCGCACTATCACCAGGCAAAGGCAGGTTTATGTGATTGGGGACTCCTTACTGAGGAGGTCAGACAGGCCTGTGACCAGGGCGGACCCAGAGAACAGAAGGGTGTGCTGTCTGCCGGGTGCTAAGATACGGGATGTGGACCTGCGGTTGAAAAGGATCCTAAAAGGAGCAGGTAAGAACCCCTTGATCATCCTTCACGTAGGAACGAATGACACGGCTAGGTTCTCGCTAGAGAGAATCAAGGGAGATTATGCCAGGCTGGGGAAGACGCTTAAGGAAATCGAGGCTCAGATCATTTTCAGTGGGATTCTGCCTGTTCCTAGAGAAGGGCAGCAAAGGGCTGACAGGATTGTGATGATAAATAGTTGGCTAAGGGAGTGGTGCTATAAAGAGGGCTTTGGGATGTATGGCCACTGGGAGGCTTTCAGGGACAGACAACTGTTCTCACGGGATGGACTTCACCTAAGTAGGGAAGGAAATAGACTTCTGGGAGGGAGGCTGGCTCATCTCATCAAAAGAGCTTTAAACTAGGAATTCGGGGGAGACGGTTGGGAGATGTCCAGTTAATCTCCACGCCAAATTACAACATTGAGAAGGAGGGTGACGAGACAAGAACGGATATAGCCGGGGGGAAGAGATTGGACATAAGGAAGACAGGGGGGATGGATACTAGACTAATAGGTCATACTGGCGGTACGGTGTCCGTACCAAATCGGATAACTAATGTGAGGGAGGCTAAACGGCATAAATTAAGATGTTTATACACCAATGCGAGAAGCCTAGGTAACAAAATGGAGGAATTGGAGCTCCTGGTCCGAGAAATGAGACCGGATATCGTAGGAATAACCGAAACGTGGTGGAACGGTAGTCATGACTGGAGTACAGGTATGGAAGGGTATGTGCTGTTTAGGAACGACCGGAACAAAGGTAAAGGTGGGGGAGTAGCATTGTATGTCAATAATGAGGTAAACTGTAAAGAAATAATAAGTGATGGAATGGATAAGATGGAGTCTGTCTGGGCAATACTCACATTGGGTAAAAAAACTACTAGAGCCTCCCCTGGGATAGTGCTTGGGGTGTGCTATAGACCGCCGGGATCTAGCCTGGATATGGACAGAGAACTCTTTAATGTTTTTAGGGAAGTAAATACTAATAGGAACTGTGTAATCATGGGAGACTTTAACTTCCCGGATATAGATTGGGGAACAAATGCTAGTAACAATAATAGGGCTCAGATTTTCCTAGACGTGATAGCTGATGAATTCCTTCATCAAGTAGTTGCTGAACCGACGAGGGGGGATGCCATTTTAGATTTGGTTTTGGTGAGTAGTGAGGACCTCGTTGAGGAAATGGTTGTAGGAGACAACCTTGGCTCGAGTGATCATGAGCTAATTCGGTTTAAACTAAATGGAAGGATTAACAGAATTAAATCGGAGACTAGGGTTTACGATTTCAAAAGGGCTAACTTTAATAAATTAAGGCAACTAATTAGGGAAGTGGATTGGACTAACATATTTATGGATCTAAAGGCGGAAGGCGCCTGGGATTATTTCAAGTTGAAGTTGCAGGAGCTGTCGGAGGCCTGTATCCCGAGAAAGGGAAAACGGATCATAGGCAGGAGATTTAGACCGAGCTGGATGAACGAGCGTCTCAGAGGGGTGATTAAGAAAAAACAGAAAGCGTACAAAGAGTGGAAGAGGGGAGGGATCAGCAAAGAAACCTACCTTATTGAGGTCAGAGCATGTAGAGATGGAGTGAGAAAGGCCAAAAGCCGTGTAGAGTTGGACCTTGCGAGGGGAATTAAAACCAATAGTAAGAGGTTTTATAGCCATATAAATAGGAAGAAAACAAAGAAAGAAGAAGTGGGACCACTGAAGACTGTAGATGGAGTGGAGATTAAGGATAATCTAGGCATGGCACAATGTCTAAACGAATATTTTGCATCGGTCTTTAATGAGGCTACTGAAGGGTTTAGGAATAGAGGCAGCGTAACGGAGGGGAATAAAGGAGGGGGGGTTGACATTACAGTATCCGAGGTAGAAGCCAAACTCGAACAGTTTAACGGGACTAAATCGGGCGGACCGGATGATTTTAATCCGAGAATATTAAAGGAACTGGCGCGAGAAATTGCAAGCCCGTTAGCGATAATTTTGAATGAATCTGTAAACTCGGGGGTGGTACCGTTGGACTGGAGAATAGGTAATGTGGTTCCTATTTTCAAGAAGGGGAAAAAAAAGTGACCCGGGTAACTACAGGCCTGTTAGTTTAACATCTGTAATATGCAAGGTCTTGGAAAAAATTTTGAAGGAGAAAGTGGTTAAGGACCTTGAGGTCAATGGCAATTGGGACAAATTACAACATGGTTTTATGAAAGGCAGATTGTGCCAAACCAACCTGATCTCCTTCTTTGAGAAAGTAACAGATTTTTTAGATAAAGGAAATGCGGTGGATCTAATATACCTCAATTTCAGTAAAGCGTTTGATACAGTACCGCATGAGGAATTATTGGTTAAATTGGAAAAGAAGGGGATCGATATGAAAATCCAGAGGTGGATAAAGAACTGGTTAAAGGGGAGACTGCAGCGGGTCATACTGAAAGGTGAACTGTCAGGTTGGAGGGAGGTTACCAGTGGAGTTCCTCAAGGTTCGGTTTTGGGTCCGATTTTATTTAATCTATTTATTACTGACCTCGGAACCGAATGTAGAAGTGGGCTGATAAAGTTTGCGGATGACACAAAGTTGGGAGGTATTGCCAATTCGGAGAAAGATCGGGATATCCTGCAGGGAGACTTGGATGACCTTGTAAACTGGAGTAATAGTAATAGGATGAAATTTAATAGTGAGAAGTGTAAGGTGATGCATTTAGGGATGACTAACAAGAATTTTAGTTATAAGCTGGGGACGCATCGGTTGGAAGTGACGGAGGAGGAGAAGGACCTCGGAGTCCTGGTTGATCGCAGGATGACTATGAGTCGGCAATGTGACGTGGCCGTGAAAAAAGCTAATGCGGTCTTGGGATGCATTAGGCGAGGTATTTCTAGTAGGGATAAGGAGGTGCTGCTTCCGTTATACAAGACACTGGTGAGACCTCATTTGGAGTACTGTGTGCAGTTCTGGTCTCCCATGTTTAAAAAGGATGAACTCAAACTGGAACGGGTACAGAGAAGGGCCACTAGGATGATCAGAGGAATGGAAAACCTGTCGTATGAAAGGAGACTCGAGGAGCTCGGTTTGTTTACCCTAACCAAAAGGAGGCTGAGGGGGGATATGATTGCTCTCTTTAAATATATCAGAGGGATAAATACCAGGGAGGGAGAGGAATTATTTCAGCTTAGTACTAATGTGGACACGAGAACAAATGGATATAAACTGGCCGTCGGGAAGTTTAGGCTTGAAATTAGACGACGGTTTCTAACCGTCAGAGGGGTGAAGTTCTGGAATAGCCTTCCGAGGGAAACGGTGGGGGCGAAAGACCTCTCTGGCTTTAAGATTAAGCTTGATAAATTTATGGAGGGGATGGTTTGATGGGATAACGTGATTTTCGTCAATAAGTCAATAACATGCCATCGCTGGTTTTTAGTATCAATGGTCAATGTGGGTCTGGCTGGAGAATCTTGCCCGCATGCTCGGGGTTCTGCTGATCGCCATATTTGGGGTCGGGAAGGAATTTTCCTCCAGGGTAGATTGGCAGAGGCCCTGGAGGTTTTTCGCCTTCCTCCGCAGCATGGGGCAGGGGTCGCTTGCTGGAGGATTCTCTGCGACTTGAAGTCTTTAAATCATGATTTGGGGACTTCAACAGCTGAGTCAAGGGAGAGAATTATTCCAGGAGTGGGTGGGTCAGATTTTGTGGCCTGCATCATGCGGGAGGTCAGACTAGATGATCATAATGGTCCCTTCTGACCTTAAAGTCTATGAGTCTATGAGACCATCTTGGCTAATGGCCATTGAGGGACTTATACTCCATGAACTTATCTAATTATTTTTTGAACCAGTTTTACTTTTGGCCTTCACAGTATCCCCTGATGAGTTAAACAGGTTGACTGTGCATTGTGTGAAGAAGTACCTCCTTATGCATTGGCCAGCTAAACCCATGGTTATGAGTTCAATCCTTGAGGGGGCCACTTAGGGATCTGAGGCAAAAAAATCAGTACTTGGTCCTGCTAGTGAAGGCAGGGGACTGGACTCGATGACCTTTTGGGGTCCCTTCCAGTTCTATGAGATAGGTATATCTCCATAATAATTTCATTGGGTGACGTTTGGTTCGTATGTTATGTGAAGGAGTAAATAACACTTCCTTATTCATTTTCTCCACACCATTCATGATTTTACAGACCTCAATCATATCCCCCCTCAGTCATCTCTTTTCTAAAATGAACAATCCCAGTGTTGTTAATCTCTCCTCATATGGAAGCTGTAAGCTGTTCCAAACTGCTAATCATTTTTCTTGCCCTTCTCTGTACGTTTTCCAATTCTAATATAACTTTTTTGAGATGGGGCAACCAGATCTGCACACAGTATTCAAGATGTGGGTGTACCATGGAATTATATAGTGCAGGGGTCGGCAATGTTTGGCACGCGGCTCGCCAGGGTAAGCACCCTGGCGGGCCGGGCCAGTTTATTTACCTGCTGATGCGGCAGGTTCAGCCGATCGTGGTCCCCACTGGCCGCGGTTCGCCGTCCTGGGCCAATGGGGGCGGTGGGAAGCCGCGGCCAGCACATCCCTCACCCGCGCTGCTTCTCGTCGACCCCATTGGCCTGGGATGTTGAACCGCGGCGAGTGGGGGCCGCGATCGGCCGAACCTGCCACGTCAGCAGGTAAATAAACTGGCCCGGCCCGCCAGGGTGCTTACCCTGGCGAGCCGCGTGCCAAACGTTGCCGACCCCTGATATAGTGGTACTATGATATTTACTGCCTTATTATCTACCCTTTTCCTAATGATTCCCAAAACTCTGTTAGCATTTTTGACTGTCACTGCACATTGAGTGGATGTTTTCAGAGAACTATCCACGATGACTCCAAGATCTCTTTCTTGAGTGGTAACAGCTAATTTAGACCCCATCATTTTGTATGTATAGTTGCATGTGATGAAGCAAGGAGATCACCCACCAGCAGGGAAGGGATGAAAGAGAGACTTTGGACCCAGTTAGCTCTGCCCTGTTATACCTGCAGCCAATGCCAGGCCTGGAGGGGTAGGGAAGTAAAGGAGGGAGCCTGGCTCAGTTTGGGCCTGACTGGTGAAAAGGCAGGAGCTTGCTGCCTCCCTCCCTGAGGGGAAGGGTTACTAGCCTGCCAGGCAAGGCAGCCACACGGAAATAAGTACCATCTCCGTGGCCAAAGAGACTTAGGAGCACCCAGCCTAAGAGATAACGGGGTGACTGAGGCACAGAGACCTTGTGGGGTTCCAGCCCTGCCAGACTTATGGCTGCCCTGCCTGGAGGAACATGGGACCGCAGCAGGATGCCACCCAAATTCCACAAGGCGGCGCTTCTAGAGACAAGCCACCACAGTGATTTGGACTATAAGGACCACACCCCAAACCGAAGGGACAACAGTAGGAAGTAGCCCTGGGCAGTGGATGTAGACTCCCCAGTGGCCGTTGACTCACGCAGGGCCCTGGGGTGGGACCTGGTAGAGTAGGAGGGCCCAGGTACCCCTACCCCATGGCCTTAAAACTGAGGCACCTCGATCAGGGAGGCAAAAGGCCAGAAGTCAAGAGTTCCAACAACTAGGCCACCTGGCCCTCCAAGATCCCTGTTACACTGGGATTGTGTTTTCCAATGTGCATTACTTTGCATTTATCAACAATGAATCCATCTACCATTTTCTTGCCTCATCACCCAGTTTAGTGAGATCACTTTGTAACTCTTCACGGTCTGCTTTGGACCTAACTATCTTGAGTAGTTTTGTATTATCTGCTAACTTTGCCATCTCACTGTTTACCTCTTTTTACTGATCATTTAAGAATATGTTGAACAGCACTGGTCCCAGTGCAGATCCTTGGGGGACCTTGCTATTTACCTCTCTCTACTGTGAAAACTGACCTTTTGGTCCTACCCTTTGTTTCCTATCCTTTAACCAGTTACCAATACATGAGAGGACCTTCCCTCTTATCCCAGGACTGCTTACTTTGCTTAAGAGCCTTTGGTGAGGGACCTTGTCAAAGGCTTTCTGAAAGTCCGGGTGCATTATATCCACTGGATCACGCTTGTTCACATGTTTATTGACATCTTCAAAGAATTCTAATAGATCGGTGAGACACGCTTTCCCTTTACAAAAGTCATATTGACTCTTCCCCAATAAATAGTGTTCATCTATGTGTCTGATAATTCTGTTCTTTACCATTGTAGCGGCGTGGTTACCCCGCTCCTGTCTGAGGGGTTTAAAACAGCCCTGGCAGAGGGCTGGGGCAAAGGGAAAAGCTACTGGGCTGATTGAGGAAGTAGCCACAGCTGGGCCACACCCCAATCAGGCCCCAGCTGGCCTGTATAAGAAGGCTGGGAGCCAGGCACCCAAATAGTCTCTCTCTGCACTCAGAGAGAGAGAGAGAAGGGCCTGGTTGCAGAAGGTAGAGACAGAGTACCTGAGTGGAGCAGGGCTGGGGAGCGGCTGGGGAGCTCCAGCCTGGAAAGCCCCAGGCTGTGGCCTGGTAGGAGGTCAAGGAGTATTGGGGGTTGCAGAGGGCAGCCCAGGGGTAGGCCAAGGCAGCAGGTCCAAACCCAACCTTGCCTGTGATGAGTGCCCTATACTGCAGTCTGCCCCAGGAGCTGGGGCTAGTTGGTGACTGGCAGTGGCCTTATTCTGAGGTGAGGTAGGGATAGTGGGTGGGGGTTCCCCAGGGAGGGGAGACCCTAGTACTGAGGGGTGTACTGCCAGGGGGCAGCACCCCAGATAAAAGGGCACCAGGGTCCAGGGAGGGACACGGGGGGGCTAGAGGACAGGTGGATCACCGGCCTGCAGAGGGCGCTCTGGAACAAGCTAATTCCCGGAGACGACCAGCAGGAGGCGCCGCAGGGGTGAGTCCGCTCCTCTACAACCATAGTTTCCACCAATTTGCTTGGTACTAAAGTTAGGCTTACTGGCATGAAACTGCCACAAATGCTTCTGGAATCTTTTTTAAAAATTGGCATCATGTTAGCTATCCTCCAGTCATCTGGTACAGAGGCTGAGTTAAGTGATAGGTTACATACCCCAATTAGTAGTTCTGTAATCTTATTTTTGGATACCTTCAGAATTTATGGGTGGATACCATCTAATCCTGGTGATTTATTATTTAATCTATCAATTTGTTCCCAAACCTCCTCTATTGACACCTGAAGGCCCATCGACGGGGAGGGCAAAGGGGCAGTTGCCCAGGGGCCCAGGCAATTAAAAGGGCCCGGGGCCTACTGCCACTACCGCAGTAGCATTTATTTTTGGCCTGACTAATTAAACTTTTACACTCGACTTGCCGGAGTTTATACTCCTTTTTGTTTTTCTCATTAGCATTTGACTTCCACTTTTTAAAGGATGTCTTTTTGTTTCTAACCGCCTCTTTTATTCTGCTGTTTTGCTATGGTGGTGGTGATTTTGTTTTGGGTGTGTGTGTGTGTGCCCACCCTGTGTTTTGTTTTGTTTTGGTACCTTCCATCTGAGGGTCTCCAAGTGTGTGGGGTTTTTTTTGTTTTTTGTTTTTGTTTTTTTAAACATTGACACATTTGGGGCTCTAGGCAGAGCCCATGACAGAGGGCAGATTGGAGGCACAACTCCATAGTGGAGGTGCTGGAATGATGGACCTAATTTTCCACTGTTACACCAAATCTACACTATTGATTGCAGTGAGGTTACTCTGGTGGAATGGAAAATCAGGCCCATTGTGCTTCAGTAGACACAATGGGTCCAATTCACTATTGCCTGGCACTTTATGTAGCCATTTGACCAATTCCAATTGGTTGTTAAATGCGGTCATCTGATTTGGTAGCATTTTACACTGCTTGGCTCTCACTTTGCACTGGTGTAAATGCCTACACATGATGCAGGCCAAAGGTGAATGACTGGGCTGGTGCAGCCACAGTGTCACCCTTTGACAGGATGCAGTGTGCACTTCCATCCACACACACCCAAGTGGGACTAGCTCCAGAACTATTTGGGGGAGGCTAACTCTGCCTACGTTGTTAGGCTTATACAGTCTTTAAGGAAGACTATGGATTGCAACTGTGCCTGGCCTCCGTGCAGAGGTGCATGAGAGAGAAGGTCCTTTGTACTCTTCTACCCATGTGCACTTATGCAGAGCTGGGAACAGTCTTGCTCTAACCAACTGAAGCTCACAACACCCCTGTGAAGTAGACAAATATTATCATCCCCACTTATTGGGGGATAATGCTTTCTTAGAATCATAGAATATCAGGGTTGAAAGGGACCTCAGGAGGTCATCTAGTCCAACCCCCTGCTCAAAGCAGGACCAATCCCCAACTAAATCAGCCCAGCCAGGGCTTTGTTAAGCCTGACCTTAAAAACCTCTATGGAAGGAGATTCATCCACCTCCCTAGGTAACCCATTCCAGTGCTTCACCACCCTCCTAGTGAAAAAGTTTTTCCTAATTCCAACCTAAACCTCCCCCACTGCAACTTGAGACCATTACTCCTTATTCTGTCATCTGGTACCACTGAGAACAGTCTAGATCCATCCTCTTTGGAACCCCCTTTCAGGTAGTTGAAAGCAGCTATCAAATCCCCCCTCATTCTTCTCTTCTGCAGACTAAACAATCCCAGTTCCCTCGGCCTCTCCTCATAAGTCATGTGTTCCAGCCCCCAATCATTCTTGTTGCCCTCTGCTGGACTCTTTCCAATTTTTCCACATCCTTCTTGTAGTGTGGAGCCCAAAACTGAACACACTACTCCAGATGATCATTCCCCTCTATTCGACATTGGTGAGGCCTCAAGTCCCTCGATCTGCTGGCAATGCCCCTACTTATACAGCCCAAAATGCCATTAACCTTCTTGTCAACAAGAGCACACTGTTGATTCATACCCAGCTTCTCGTCCACTGTAACCCCTAGGTCCTTTTCTGCAGAACTGCTGCCTAGTCATTCGGTCCCTAGTCTCTAGCAGTGCATGGGATTCTACCATCCTAAGTGCAGGACTCTGCACTTATCCTTGTTGAACCTCATCAGATTTCTTTTGGCTCAATCGTCTAATTTGTCTAGGTCCCTCTGTATCCTATCTCCACCCTCCAACGTATCTACCACTCCTCCCAGTTTAGTGTCATCTGCAAACTTGCTGAGGGTGCAGTCCACTCCATCCTCCAGATCATTCATGAAGATATTGAACAAAACTGGCCCCAGGACTGACCCTTGGGGCACTCCGCTTGGTACCGGCTGCCAACTAGACATGGAGCCAACTACCTGTTGAGCCCGACGATCTAGCCAGCTTTCTATCCACCTTATAGTCCACTCATCCAGCCCATACTTCTTTAACTTGCTGGCAAGAATACTGTGGGAGACCGTATAAAAAGCTTTGCTAAAGTCAAGGAATAACATGTCCACTCCTTTCCCCTCATCCACAGAGCCAGTTATCTCATCATAGAAGGCAATTAGGTTAGTCAGGCATGACTTGCCCTTGGTGAATCCATGCTGACTGTTCCTGATCACTTTCCTCTCCTCTAAGTGCTTCAGAATTGATTCCTTGAGGACCTGCTCCATGATTTATCCAGGGACTGAGGTGAGGCTGACTGGCCTGTAGTTCCCTGGATCCTCCTTCTTCCCTTTTTTAAAGATGGGCACTACATTAGCCTTTTTCTAGTCGTCCGGGACATCCCCCAATCACCACGAGTTTTCAAGGATAATGGCCAATGGCTCCACAATCACATCCGCCAACTCCTTTAGCACCCTCAGATGCAGTGCGTCCGGCCCCATGGGCTTGTGCTCGTCCAGCTTTTCTAAATAGTCCTGAACCACTTCTTTCTCCACAGGGGGCTGGCTACAATTATTCTTGTTCCCCTTGGGTCTGTTTTTATATTAATTTGCCTCACTTAATTTTAAACATCACAGCCCCAAGTCTCTGAAAATGTTTTCTTCCAATATCTACAAAAACATCTAGTGAGAGTGACAGGCTGCTATGATACCACATGCTTGACTAAACAAAACACTAACCGTGTCAGTGACTGAACCAGTGGCATTCACTAGCTTGCTATTTCAAAAGAATGCTAATTTGCATCCTTCACATGCCCAGGCCTGAACAAGAATACTCATTCTGTGGTATCCAAGGCCCCAATCCTGCAAACACTTAATCACACATACCTTTACTTGCTTGAATAGTCCTACTGGAGTCCATGGGGCTACTCACATGAGTTAAGTTATGCGCTTGCATGAGTGTTTGCAGGATCTGAGTATAAGGTTACAGTTTTACATAATTTGTCTTCAAAAGAAAAATTATTCAACCTATAAACAAGTCTGTGTCCTTATACCCAGCAGCATTCCTGCTACGACTGTTTGGCTGCTCCACTTAGAAATAGCAGCCTTAACTTCCCCTGTGCAAGATATTTTAAATATAATTTGCAGTTTAATAACAATAATAGCAGATCATATTGTGGTCTTGAATCTGCAGCCTCAAAGTCTTTAGAACGTCCACTCTAATCATTTGGTTATTGAACCAGAGGCTATTAGTGCTGGGGGTTTTCTATATTTATCTGCAGTCTAACTAAATACATACATAAACTGACTAAACAAACCTCATAAATCCTATTCTGCCATCATCCGCCACAGTGAACCAACTACAGATTCCCTTACAGTAAACTGGACATTCTGGGCCAAACCCAGGACTTCTACTGCCTCCACAGCATGGATCCCACGATGGCTTCATGGTAAGGCCAGCAGGGCCGGCTCTGGCTTTTTCGCCGCCCGCGGGGGCAGGGCAGCGAGCCCCGGCTGGGGCTCGGCTCTCCCCCCCCCCGGCGGCCAGAGCGCCGGGGGCAGGGCGGCCGGAGCCCTGGGGGGAGGGCGGCGAGCCCCGGCTGGGGCTCGGCTCTCCCCCCCCCAGCGGCCAGAGCGCCGCGCCGCCGCCCCCCTCCAGGTGCCGCCCCAAGCACCAGCTTGGGTGTTTGGTGCCTGGAGCCGGCCCTGAAGGCCAGGAATCTCATCTGATATGAAGGCTTATAAAGGGCCTGACTCTCATTTACAGTAAGGCCCCTTTACACCATTATGCAATGTAAATATAATTTACACTTCTTCTGAGGTTTCCTTACACTGCCAGGTTGGATTTAGTGTTCTTATCATTAAAAACATAATTTGTAATCCCACTGAATTCAATGAAGTTACTCATGTCCTTAATGTTAAGCACATGAATAAGTCTTTGCAGGATGTCCTTGGAGATATGGTTTCACAGAGTTACAGGTTAGGACTAAAGTTATGTCCAGAAAATTTGATAGGTTTTCATGTAAATATTAAGATAATCTTTATGCTGTGTATAGTGGGAACAGGAGGGTGTCATTCTTGTTTCTTCAAAGGCCAGAAAGATGCACATCAAAAACTTTGAGGTAGTTACAATTTGAACATAAACACAACCATCTTAAGGAAATCCCAGGTGTTCTTTTAAATCACTTTTCTAGAGACAGTCAGTATTAAATATAAAAATAAAAATATACAAAGATGAAAACAAGTCTGGAGCTCTCTTTGCTCATTAAGACTAACTAATTAAAGTGCTAAAAAAGTTTGCTTTTCCCCCTTTCTTCTGCTTCCGTCTTGTGATTTCTATGTGAGAAGGTTAGTAACTATCTTGTGAAGATATATTTAAATAATACAAAGCAGTGATCATCAGCCTGTGCCTTTTGAGCCTTTTCAGAGTTCTAAATGGCTCTTCTGCTGTGCATGTGTCTGAAAGCTTCTCTGCATGCTCTGTCTGGACCCTGTCAGAAAGCATGGAGATGTGATTAATAGTTCTCCCTGTCTACCTGATGTATGTGTATTGCTCTATCTGGCATAAAGCTGCTGTGGAGTCAGACCCAATACCTGTGTGTACCGGACCATACCGGCTTACTTTCATCTCTGAGCAGGTAGCAAACTTGCTACCCCACTCCTATAAAGCTGGCACTCAAAGGATTGAGGAACTCTGGGGGAAAGTGCTGAGTCACATCTTTCCTCATGTTCTTGTGTGGAAAGAGCAATACACTCCTTAGCAGTGAGTATGTATTGATTCCATCTGAACTGAAGTAACAGTGAGTCAGCATCTGGGGCAAGACTCTTCAAAAGAGAAACAAGTTAAATCCAACACAGTTACTAGTTCTCTGTTTCTTACTTATCATCTTTTATGCTCTGTCAGCAGGCATTTCTAGCCACAGGGAAAAAACTGGCCCAGAGATCCAATTCTGTGTTCTGAGTATACTTTTCACTATGCTCTATTATAACATTGGTTTATAAAATCTGAAAGAGAATTGTATTTGGTTTTTTTTTTTTTTTTTTAATGTGATACCCAGTACATCACAAGTTCTATTAGCATTAGATATCCTTCAGCAGGATGGTTGACCATGATTCTGGTCTTAGACAGACGAACATACACTCTGTTTCTTGTTCAGCTTTCTTATATCAGAAATGTAATTTGTTTATTCTCTCAAAATCTAGTTTTTCAGTCTTCTTGGACTGAATACTGCTGGGTCACCTGCATACCATTGAGTAATCTAATTCTTGCACTGACCTTAATAATCACCTTGACAGTTTCTGAATTTACAAACTTCTCTACTGGATCAGCTGCCTCTTGTGCTAGACATTTTTCAGTTTTAATATATAGTTGAAGGAAATGACACAAATGTGAATGTAAAGTTAGTCAGCCAAATATGTAACCTGCACTGTTTGTCTTGTTTAATAGTTTGCAAAGTTCATTCATATGTACTAATTTTTGAGAGGTGGGGAGGTGGTTAGGTTTCAAAACCATACCCACAAGTCATTTCTTATAACTTGTAACCGAATGGAGGCAAAAACATTTAGTGGAAATGGATATTACTAACATCTCACAAGCAACAATGAGAAACAATATAAAATATATTTAAAAATTACACCTCTAAATTGTGGTGGAGGAAGAGGAAGAGGTAGTTGGTTTCTAAATACAAAAAATAACTTGTAAATAGAGTGCCCTGACATCAGGCCTGCCCTCTTGTCGTCCATCTGTGTGCTGAATGATTGTATCATAATGCGCACACAGGAGGACAGAATGAAGTTTGCATGAGCTTTGCAACCTTAAAAACATATTTTAATGTAGTTTGTTGTGACACCATTTCCTAGGTTTTGGGGAAGGTGGGAATTATGGAGGAGTGTGTGATTTTTTTTGTTTTTTGTTTTTTTTGTTTAAGAAAAAAGAACAAACAGATTCTACTGTGTGCACCTGTAACAGTCCTCCTGCCCCCTCATGAGTCATCAGAAGGGTTGGATCCACAGACTTTCAACACTGTAGCACAGACTGCCACTACCTGAGCTACCCAGCTAACAACATTAGTTAGCAACAGAAGAAGACTCTCTTTACAGAGGGGAAGATGGGTTGCTTGGTCCAGGTGCTGAGTCCAGGGGATGCTCAGGGGGAAACCCAGACTGGCCTGACTTTCTCTTTCCCCCATCCTCAGGAACTGGGGCAGTTCCTGCCCCAGGTGTTGCCCTCAGTGGGAGAGACTGGCTATTAGCACCAAGGAGTGGCTGAGAGGAGCCCTGGCCCCATCTCTTTCTCTCTTCCCCCTCCACAATTAGATGTTGGGGAAGTTCCTACACCATGTGGTGCCTTGGAGTATGTGTATGCATGTGAATGGGCCACTGAGAGCATAGGCTGAGTTTGTAGATTTATGTGGGGCGCTCAGCCTGGCTGTCTCTCATAGACTCATAGACTTTAAGGTCAGAAAGGACCATTATGATCATCTAGTCTGACCTCCTGCACAATGCAGGCCACAGAATCTCACCCACCCACTCCTGTAACAAACCCCTAACCTATGTCTGAGTTATTGAAGTCCTCAAATCGTGGTTTAAAGACCTCAAGGTGCAGAGAATCCTCCAGCAAGTGACCCGTGCCCCACGCTGCAGGGGAAGGCGAAAAACTTCCAGGGCCTCTGCCAATCTGCCCTGGAGGAAAATTCCTTCCTGACCCCAAATATGGCGATCAGTTAAACCCTGAGCATGTGGGCAAGACTCACCAGCCAGCACCCAGGAAAGAATTCTCTGTAGTAACTCAGATCCCACCCCATCTAACATCTCATCAAAGATCAATTAATTGCCAAAATTAGGCTATCCCATCATACCATCCCCTCCATAAACTTATCAAGCTTAGTCTTGAAGCCAGACATGTCTTTTGCCCCCACTACTCCCCTTGGAAGGCTGTTCCAAAACTTCACTCCTCTAATGGTTAGAAACTTCATCTAATTTCAAGTCTAAACTTCCTAATATCCAGTTTATATCCATTTGTTCTTGTGTCCACATTGGTATTAAGCTTAAATAATTCTTCTCCCTCCCTGATATTTATCCCTCTGATATATTTATAAAGAGCAATCATATCTCCCCTCAGCCTTCTTTTGGTTAGGCTAAACAAGCCAAGCTCTTTGAGTCTCCTTTCATAAGACAGGTTTTCCATTCCTCAGATTATCCTAGTAGCCCTTCTCTGTACCTGTTCCAGTTTGAATTCATCCTTCTTAAACATGGGAGACCAGAACTGCACACAATATTCCAGATGAATCTCCTCACTCCCACTCCAGCAGCAGCATGAGCCTGGCCTCACAATGTTCAGTGATTTTTGGCAGGCTGTCCAAATTTTCCTGAGGAACACAATGAGAGAATGAGAATGTGCTTTTTTAACATGTCATAGCTGAGCCAAATCATAACTGAATTTCATGGAGCCAAAAATAAAGACATTCCCCCTGCCAAATATCAAAGGCCTTCTGCATACAATGGAGTTGTGAGAATTTATCAAAGAAAAGATCACAAGAATCTTTTATAATGGAAAATGTTATGGAACCTAAATTTAGGGCTTGCTACCAGCTTCTCCAATAGAACTTTAACAGTGTTCTCTTAAGATACATTATATTTGTAACACCAAGGAAATGAAATTTTAAAAATTACATTGTAATATTATGGACAATATTTCATATACACAAAAGACGGATACATTTATGTTGTAGTTGTACTGATCCTATGCTGGTGCAAATTAGCACAGCTCCATTGAACCTATACTGATTTTAGCTCAAGAACTGGCCCATAGTTCTCAACAGTTGTAGCTCAGATACTTTGCATATAGTGGTCTAAATGTTCAAATTGGCCTCTGCTTTGCACCCACAGTTTTTGAGGTCAATTGATGTCATTTGGATATCTAAGTACATGACTGTACCTGGTGTTCCTTGTGAAACTTTACAATCTCTGAAAACATCTGCTCAGTGTACAGTGGCAGGCAAAAAAGCTAACAGAATGTTAAGAAACATTAGGAAAGGGATAGCTAATAAGACAGAAAAATATCATAAAACCACTTTATAAATCCATTCTATGTCCCTGCCTTGAATACTGCATGCAGTTCTGGTCACTCCATCTCAAAAATATATATATTAGAATTGGAAAAAGTATAGAGAAGAGCAATAAAAGTGATTAAGGATATGAAACAGCTTCCGTATGAGAGGAGATAAAAAAAGACTAGGTTTTTTCAGCTCGGAAAAGAGACAACTAAGAGGGGATATGATAGAGATGTATAAAATCGTGAATGGTGTGGAGAAAGTGAATAAGGAAGTGTTATTTGCCTCTTCACATAACAGAAGAACCAGGGCTCACCTATTGAAATCAATAGGCAGCAGGTTTAAAACAAGCATAAGAAGTACTTCTTCACACAGTGCACAGTCAACCTGCACAGTCTGGGGATGACAAGCAGTGGCTGCAGAACTTTTGGATGTGCAAAGCTGGAACTGTGTGCGAAGCTCGCACCAGCACTGCGGTGCAAGGACACCAAAATGAGAGCTGCCCCCTCAGTGAGAAGCATGTGGTGATTGCTGTGTGGAAGCTGGCAACTCCAGACTGCTACCGGTCAGTTGCGAATCAGTTTGCAGATGGGAAGTCCACCGTGGGAGTTGCATTTATGCAAGTGTGCAGGGCCACTAATCGCATCCTGCTACAAAGGACCGTGACTCTTGGAAATGTTTGTGAAACAGTGGATGGCTTTGCGGCAATGGGATTCCCTAACTGTTGTGGGGCAATTGATGGCACGGATATCCCAATTTTGGCCCTGGACCATCTTGTGATGGAGTACATTGACAAAAAGGGGTACTTCTCTATGGTATTGCTGGTGGATCACCAGGGTTGTTTCACTGACATCAACGTAGGGTGGTCAGGGAAGGTGCATGATGCGCACATCTTCAGGAACACCGGCCTGTACAGAAAGCTGCAAACAGGGACTTTCTTTCCACACCATATGATTCCACTGGGGAATGTTGAAATGCCCATAGTTATCCTTGGAGACCCAGCCTTACACAGGAAACTTGGACAGTGGCAAGGAGTGCTTCAACAATAGGCTGAGCAGGTGCAGAATGACCGTTGAATGTGCATTTGGCATATTAAAAGCATGCTGGCACTGTCTTTATGGCAGGTTAAACCTAAATTAGGAAAATATTCCCATGGTCATAGCAACCTGCTGTGTGCTGCATAATATTTGTGAGGCTAAGGGTGAAAAGTTTCCCCAGAGGTGGAGTGTGGCAGTGGATCGGCTGGTGGCTGATTTTGAGCAGCCAGATACAAGGGCTATTAGAAGGGCACAAGGGGGTGCTATTTGAACCAGGGAGGCTCTGAGGCACCATTTTGACAATGAGCACCAGTAATGTGTCTTTCTGTAAAGCATTCTGCCATGCTTTAACTTGCTGCCTTGCATGATAATTTTGATGAATGCTTCCTGACCGTGACTTGCAGACTGTGAATGTGCCAATTGCCACTGTGTATTAATTCCAGCAGCAACCACCATGTGTAGGAAACACAAAGATTGATTCTTTCAGAGAGTATTTTTTATTAAATATCAATAAACAACACACAGAAAATGCTTTCTGGACAGGGACATAACATTGAGAAGGGCACTTCCCTGGCAGAGGCTCTCATAGCTGCGTGTAACTACAGAGTTACAGAGGGGGCAGAGTGAATGGGGTACTGTGACGGGCCGGAAAGATGCAAGGAGGGTGTGGGAGGAGTTTGGGGAGGGCATGGCAAGCAGTTCTGTATGGGCTGCAGGGGAGAGGGGGAGGCAAGCACACATGTGTTCTGCCTTCAATGCTATTAGGGACTTGAGCATCTCTATTTGCTTCTCCATCACTTTTATCATCCACTCCTGGCCCACTACAATTTGCTCATGCCCCTGCTTCCTCTCCTGGCTGACTATTTTTAAATTTTCATTAACTGAGTCTCTCCATGCTTTGTGTTCTTGATCTGTGGCATGACAGGATTGGAGCATCTCCCAAAACATGTCCTCCTTGCTCCTCCTCGGTCACTTCCTTATCCGGCGGAGGCGCTCTGCCAGGGTATAGGGGGTTCCCGTGAAGACCACACCTGCAGAAGCATAAGAAACAATAAACAGAGGCATGATTCTTAGTGCACTCACAGCTTCAAATGATGATAGTAAAATACACCTCTTTCTCACTGTTCCTTGGAAGCACAGAGCTCAGCAAACACCCTACACATGGTAAGTTCAGCTCAGGAGTGGGAGGGGACATTCAAGATGGGGCAAAGAGTCTTGGTGGCTTGTTAAGGGGATCGCAGCAAGCGCGTAGGGACAATATTGTAAATTCTGCCACCATTTTCCACATGCAGGGGTCATTGAAGCTGATATCTCATTCCTGAGGGTAAGCAAGGATACATCTCCTGCATGCGTGTGGCTTCAGACCCGGTCCTAGGGTGACCAGACAGCAAATGTGAAAAATCGGGACAGGGAGTGGGGGTAATAGGAGCCTATATAAGAAAAAGACCCCAAAATCGGGACTGTCCCTATAAAATCAGGACATTTGGTCACCCTACCCGGTCCTTATACTACTCGCCTGTGTGCTTCTTTGGTCCCTGCACAAATGATTGCCAATTGGCACAGGAAAGTTTCCTACAATAGGGGAAGAAACAAAGCAGCTCTGCCAAGGAACCTCCGGAAGAGGATTGCCGAATACCTCCAGGAAACTTTCCTAGAGATCTTTCTAGAGGATTCCCATGAAATCTCGGTGTTCATTAACACACTGTTCTGCGGGGGCCCCACTGCATAGATGTGTAGCAGACGCAAACACTGCTAGTCTTGTACATTTCTATCCCTTAACTAATTCTAGCATATAAGAAAGCAAAGGACAGCTCTACCTCATGTAACCAAGCAGTATCAACTCAAAAGAAGCACATCCCAGAGCTTTCTTCTCCTGCATCATGCACGCCAGAGACAGAGTGCTGGGACTGGCTCAAACCTTCCAGGGTTGAGAAGAAGTCCTGGCTCGCCACAGCACAGGCCTGTTCCACCTCATCCTCAATTCCACTTTCTCGTCCACCACTTCATCCTCGGGCTTGAGTCCACAGACTGCTCTCTCCAGCCCCCGTGAAGTATCCACGGGGCTCTTGGTGGAGGAGGTGGGGATGCCACAGAGGATGGTGTCCAGCTCCTTATAGAAGTGGAAGGTCTTCAGCACCAGAGCAACGGTTTGACTCCCTTGTTTCTGGTACACCTGCCTCAGCTCCTTTATCTTCACACAGCACTGATGCGTGTCCCATTCATAGCCCTTATCCAACATGCCATGAAAAATCTCACCGTAGGTATCGAAGTTCCTACGGCTGGAGCGGAGCTGGGACTGCACAGCCTCCTCTCCCCACAGTGCCAGCAGATCCAACAACTCAGATATGCTCTAAGCAGGAGAGCATTTGCTGCATGGAGCCGCCATGGTCAGCTGGGAAGATGCGATGTGAGCTCTCCAGGCCGAGCAAATAGGAAATGAAATTTCAAAAATTCCAAGTCCTATAAAGGGGAGAAGGGGCAGTGTGAGGGTAGGACCTTGGGGGAGTGGGCGGTGCGAGGGCCAGGCCTCAGGAGGCAGTGTGGGGCGGGGGGATGGGGCCACAGATCAGGCCCTGTGGCCCCCACACTTTTAAGGTGCTTCCATCACTCCTGCTGTAAGGGGAAAGTGTCTAAGAGGTTTCAGGAGAGCTGTGGCACTTGTTCTGTGGTGTAGATGGCCAGACTGAGGGATTCCAATGCCCAAGAAAGGATGTCAGATATGAGGTCTGCACCTGGGAGTGCATCTGAGAGACCCAGCGCTTGGAACAGTGACCAGTCAATACCCAGACCCAGGGGCCTTAGAACCACATGTGATTCAGTGGTTAGATCCAATCACAACAGACTGAACTTCAATCAGAGAGGGGGACTGGCTCAGGCTCTGACAGTCACTGAAAGAGAGGCAACAGAAAACAAACAACAAAGGAAAAAAATTAGAAGAAGGAAAAATGCACAGAAAAGAAAAAAAATAGACCAAAGACAGGGGAAAGAGAGAGGAAAAAGTGGGCAGAAATAAAATGAGTAATGGAAGCATTTTTCTGGGGCATGGTGCATAGGAACATGAAGAGTAGAACAGGGAGTGTGCAAGGTACCAGTCTAATGCAAGGTGAAGGCTCCAATATCAAATGCTGATGCACCCATGTTGTTCAGTAAAACTGTCTGGCCAAGAAGGAAGTAATACTGAAATGCTCCAGAATTTCATCTAATACCACTAGGCTGGGAAGTCATACAGAATGGGATTCACAAAGTTATTTAGGTGCCTAACTCCCATGAAAGTTAGCACCTAAATACCTTTCCCACCCATCATCATCTCATATCATAATATGAGCCCCCTCAGGAATGCGGGGAGAGCCGCAGATTTCTGAGCAGGATAGTCTTCTCTACTCAACTCCCTACTGTCATGGAGAAAAATATTAAGTGAAGGAGATAAATAGAACTAGGATCCAAATTGTTGGGTATGTGGAAGGAATTTGGAGTTGCATATTTGGAAGGTAGGAAATGGCTGTTCTACATTCACAAGAACCAAAATCCTGCCTCCAATACTTAATGCAAGTGACGTAGCTGGACCCCTCTCTCACTCTTTGTCAGTCTTGTCTATTTAGACTGTAAGCTTGTCTGGGGGAGGGACAGTTTCTTATTATGTGTTTGCACAGCCAGTGATCCAATAGAGCCCTCTATTTGTTTGGGGGCCTCTGGACACTATTATAATGCAGTTAAATAATAAGAATACATAAATAATGGTTGGGATAAGATATATGGCTTTGGTCACTGCAAAGCAGGGTAGCCTCACCCCAATCAGATATATGCAGACACTTTCATTAAATTCAATAGCTGCAGCATCAGGTCCAGACACTATGAAAACCTTGCTACTGTGTATACCTGTGTTCTTCCAGTGCTGTGCACAGTGTTAATGCATACACTGTAAAATCAGAGTTAATGATATAACCTGTAAGCAGGCCTCTCCATACCCCCACGCAAAGATTAGTTCAAGCAGGAATTCCTGTTAGGAATAATCTCTGTAAAGCCTGTAGGTAGGGACCATTGCCAGGGCAGGAGCTCTATGCAGATGAACATGCCCAGTCCACATCACACTCACTCTAGTTACAAAGTGCATGCAGAGCACTCTCTATATAGGTTTGGAGAGAGGCAAAATAGGGGTGAACAACTTCTATGTCCCCATCCCACTGTTGACCATAGACTTTCTTTCAGGAGTCCATGGGCAGGGCCTGCCAGAATGTGATCCCAAGGAGCTAGCAGTAGGCTGTAGCAATAATGCATAGTTCTGCCTCTAGACAGGGCCCTACAAATAGAGAATTACCTGTGCCCAGAAGAAAACAGCTGAATTCTTTAGGAATTTATACTTCATAATGTATCGGGGAGGGTTAAAGTATACCAAGAGTTGGGCAGCTTGACCCAACTAAGATTGTATTTATCTATGGATGAGCTCTAGTTCAGAGGTAGGGTCAGAAGACATTAATCTCAATTCTATTCCCACTGAATACCGGAGGCATAAATTAGACCAGCTCTAGAGACTACTCTGCCTGCCATGCTTTCCTAGTGCAGGAGCCCAGAACAGCAGGGACGTATTGTGCTCTGGTAAAAGGACAATGAGGATACTTAGGAGGCTAAATAAGACGATATTGCAGTAATCAAAGTGGACTATAATGAGGGCCCGAATGAAAGATTTGGCTGTGAAAAGAAGATCTGGGGGTGAAAAAAAAGGATGGATGTTGAGGAGGTAGAAATAGCAGGATTTGGATATGGCCTGATGTATATGACTGGGAAAGGGAGGAGTCAAAAGTACCCCACATCGCAGGTTTGAGTGATGGGAAAGATGGTGGTGCTGTCAGCAGTGATAGAAAAGGGGCACAGCAGGGAAGGTTTGGGAGGAAACATAAGGAGTTTGATTTTGGTCGTGTTACGCTTCAGCTGATGACAAGACATCGCATCGGGGAGAGGCTAAAATGTGGGATTGAATGGAAGGAGATAGGCTGGGGAAGAAAGAGATTTGCAAGTCATTATCCTAGAGATGATAGTGCAATCTGATGAAATTGCCCAGAGACGGTGAGAATTGAGAAGAGCCCCGGATATCCCTACAGGCAGTGGGAGGGGGAGAAGGAGAACCTACTGAAAGAGATGCTGAAAGAGCCATCAGAGAAATAGGAGGAGAACCAGGAGAGGACAGTATCTCAAAATCCCAGTGAGAATAAGATAGCAAAGGTGACTGACAGTGTCAAAAATAGCAAAGATGTATGAATTTAGGATAACTTTTGAGAAAGATAACTAAATACCGCCTTAGCACTAGCATTTTACAGACTGTAATAGACAAGCTGTGTTGTAATGTCTTCACAGAGTTCTCATTGCCCCAAGTCTTACTGAACTCTTGAAATAAGTATACAGGTTGACATAGGTGTCATTTGCAGGGTCTCCATATCCTCTCCCCACATTTGAGTTTGGCATCTCAGAGCAAACTTTAAATAAGCAAATTTTCTTTTTCCTGCTACATGCCAGACTGTTGCACTACTAATTTCCCCAGAGCTCCTGAACCTCTTTTGGTTTCCATCTGATGATTCCTTTTCACTCACTAGAAGGTGAGAGGTGTTTAAATTACAGCTTGATGTCTTCTGTGCAGTGATGGGCAACCTGCAGCCCGTGGGCTGCACACGGCCCATCAGGGTAATCTGCTGGCGGGCCGCCAGTTCGTTTACATTTGCATGGCCGCCCACAGCTCCCAGTGGCCATGGTTCGCCATTCCTGGCCAATGAGAGCTGCAGGAAGTGGCGGTCAGCACATCCCTGAGGCCCGTGCCGCTTCCCGCAGCTCCAATTGGCCGGGAATGGCAAAACGCAGCCACTGGGAACTGCAGGCGGCCATACAAATGTAAACAAACTGTCTGGCGGCTCGCCAGCGGATTACCCTGACGGGCCGTAGGTTGTCCATCACTGCTTCTGTGGTTTATCAGTTCTGTGACTGGTAAGCACGGAGGTAGCTGTAAGTAAATGGGCTCCAGAGCTCTGGAGAACAGTAAAGGCAGCCCAACTAGTCACGGGAAACTGGGAGAGGGAAGTGATTTTATTTTGTAGGGATGGTGGATTCTATTGCTGGATAGGATGGTTGGATGAATGCTAAAAGGAAAGGGGTAATAATATCATGAAAGAGCAGTGATAAGAAGAGCACTTCCTGATGGTGGAACCTAATTATTATTTCAGGCCTTGGCTCATTTCAGAAACTTGTAAACTTGATTAATTTCCCATTGCAATGGTAGTTCTGAGTGGCATAACTCAGAAGCTGTTTATAGCTGTCTTCTGTTCCTCTCCTTTTGTTCTGTCCACTGAATTTATTTCCACAAGGCACCATTTAAAAAAAGATTCCATGGGGAAGGATGGGAGAAAGCAGACCTCAGTCTATATTATTTATACATTGGGGGGTGGAGCTGGCAATAGTCTGACTTGTAACTGAAAAGAGGACATTATAGTCTTAGGCCATGTCTACATGTACAGCGCTGTGGTGAAGATGCTGTATGCTGGTCTCCCATAGGCATAAAAAAAACACCCCTGCAAGCAGCATAAGTTATATCAGCAGGAGAAGCTCTCCCACCAACATAGCACTGTGCACATGAGTGCTTATATCAGTGTAAGTTATGTTGCTCGGGGGTGGAATATTCACACACCTGAGGGACATAAGTTTTGCCGACATAGGCGGATGTGTAGACATAGCCTTACTTACATAGAGCATTAGATTTTCAGAGCACTGTAGAAAAGTTAACTAATTAAACTAGAACAGTTTAGAGACACTGTCAGTGCAATTGGGTGAAGGGTTTGCTCACACATTCAGCCCATCCCTTCACCAAGACCTTTCTTTCTTTTTTTCTTTCTGAAATGACATAGCTGCTGGTTCACCTTTTGGACAGTCCATTTCTTTGCTGGGTGGGATAAAGTCTGATTCTGCAGAAGGCCATCCTGCATCCTGACACAACTTAGAATTTTCCAATCCTAAAACTAAAACAGATTCTCACTGGAAGCAAAAGAATCCTATAAACACTTGTTTAAACTGCCCCTGCACTTGGAGTACAGAACCTCTACATGTTCCGATCAGAAAGTATTTATCGGGCAAATGGTTAATTAAAATAAATGATTGAACTAATTCTACATATCTGATATGAAAATGTACTGATTTTCACATTCCAAACAATTTTAAAGACTAAATATAGTGCATGAGTTTGGACAAGTTTTACTGTCTGAAACTACTGGATTGAACAGTTATTTAAAAACAAAATCCATACCATGCTTTCTAAGCTCAGGAATACACTCACCTTCCTCAGATAATGTGGTCATACTTAGCTCCAGAATGAGTATGTGAGGGTGGACAATTTCTGTTTACTGACTTGTCGTGGAAGGATAGTGTTCAGTCCACTTGCCAAGCACCAATTTGAAATTCAAGAAATAATGGTTCTTTGAGCTCTACAGTCTTTCAAAGTACAAATTGAAAAGCTGAAAAAAAACTGCATGTGGAATGCTCACAATTTCTCACTTTTATGGCAGTTGCTGATTCTCTGAAGGAAATATCATGTCTAATGGAAACAAATTGTACAGTGGCAGAGACTTTTAAATAGCCACGTATCATTAATATTTTAATGAGGAGTTCCCACAAGAAAATGTCCCTGTTAGCCTGTGATAAACCCCTTCTTCCAAATGTGCCTGGGCTACAAAGAGGAATGGGGGACTGACTGGACAGTCTATTCATTTTTTTATGTCCAAAACACTGTCTCTTAACCATAGCCAAGGAAGGAGGGCAACAAATGTATATGAAACACATTTCACTGGAAATGTTTACACTTTGTTTCTGAAAATATAGGGGGTATATTGACAGTACAGCGGAGTGTTCAACGAAGTGTGATTTGAAATGGGGTGTTGTGTACAACAGGCCTTTCGGGGGGGGACTCAAGTTCCTTCTCTGGGAAATTTTATTAAAGTACCTGACATTTAATGCAATCTTCTGAATTCCATAGACTACTCTCTAGAAAAAGCAGAGTCCTGTGGCACCTTAAAGACTAACAGATGTATTGGAGCATAAGCTTTCGTGGGTGAATACCCACTTCGTCAGACGCATGCAGGTATTCACCCACGAAAGCTTATGCTCCAATACATCTGTTAGTCTATAAGGTGCCACAGGATTCTTTGTTGCTTTTTACAGATCCAGACTAACACGGCTACCTCGCTGATACTCTCTAGAAGTATTTTAAAGAGCCCCAGGGATAAATTGTCTCTATTAAGGTAATTAAGCAACATCCAGAGAGTGAGAGTATGAGAGGAGCAGGGGTGGATTCCACAGCCCAGATTCTCTAGTCCTAAAGCCACTTTGTGCCATGATGTAACCTTGGACACAATGGAGAATCCAGTCCCATTAGAGGGCAGGAAATCACCCAAATCTTACCTTTAGTTTAGTGGTGGAATTTTAATAAGGAGCTTCTGAGTGTCGCTGTGAGCCCTTTCCAGCACCTCGTGGCTTTTAAAAACTCTTTAAAAATTAATCCAAACTAAGAGAGTCTCCCTGCAAAGCAGTAAGACTTATGTTTCAGGAAGGTATAACCCACCATGAGTTGTGGGAGATCACAAAAAATTTGTTAAAATGTTTCCCCCCTTTTTTTAATTTAAATTTGAAATTTCAATGAAGAATCTTGTCAAAACAAAAACACAACCCTGAAATTGTTGGCCAGCTCTACATAGCCACACTTGTGATGACTAAACAAAATAGTTCAGAGATTTGGTTTGGCTAAGCAGGAAAATGTTTGTCTACCTAGTTGAACTCAAAAGATTCCCATCCATGCATACTCTTCAGACCCCTTGTGTCCTGTATCCCTTTCTCTCTTAGGCTCTTTTTCCTCACTTCACTTCTCCCTTGCCAGTCTTTTAGAACTCTACTACCTTCCCCTTTGCAACCCCCCTCCACTTTTTCTTCCCTACAGACTCCCAGTGCCTTCTGAGCCTCCCTGATGCCTTATGATCATATTCCAGGTTTCCAGCTCCTCCAGACTTTCCCAGGGGGTGTCTCCTGCTTGTTGAGTTGTGACCCTTACCCTTCTAACAGCCCCTCCACAGCACTAATAATGATTCAAAAGATGCATCTAAGGGTAGGAGCAATTAAGTTGCTGTGTTCAGGTGTTATCACTGTTTTCTAATTTCCTTCTTTCTTTCTCTTTCTTTCTTTTGCAGAAAAGCTTGTAAAAAAAAAAATCAACAAATCTTTCTCAAACCTCCCAAAGTGTGCAGACAGCAGAGTAGTTTGAATAGGAGTTATGCAATGCACATTTCTTTGTAGATAATTGGAGGCTCAAATAGCAGTGCAGTGCAGGTGATTTTAATATTTTGTGGACACTCTGTAACCTACAACAGATATTTCACTGCCTGCATATTGCTTGCCAAAAACACACCAAAACTTAGCATGCAGTACTTATTGCTATGATTGTTTCTGAGCTGCAGGGAACAAAAGAGGATAGCAAGTAGTTTTGGAGATAATGCTTTATGCAATACCAAGATATAGAACACAGCTTGTGACTAAACTAACTGTGAAACAGAATTTTCCTGTGTTGGCTGCATGAGAGTAACAAAGGAAAGCAAAGCTCAGGTGAGTGCAAAAAATTAGCAGAGGAATAACTTAATAAGTTAGATCTGATTAGAATTTATCAAAAAAATTGTTTTGCTTTTGTTTTTTGTCATGCCTATAAGCTTTCAGTACTTACTTGGAAAAATCACTAAACTCCTATTGATTTTGGTTGGAGTTTGCAATTCAGGAGAAATGCTGGGTTCCAGGCTCATATAGCACTTTAATTAAAATCTCTTTTATATAAATTCATATTGCTGCTAACCTTATCTATGAATTTTGCTTGCAAAATACTATCTTTAAAACAGATAAATCCAGATCATTCTTGGCAATGTGTGAGAGGAATATTACTGCATTTATGACACAATAGTGATACTGTAAATATTCTGATTTATTTTATCATAGCTTAGCCAAGGAAAAATAAACAAAATGTGAAGGTATGGTAGTAGAATTCTCATTGTAATGCGTGATTGGATTCTTAGATGTTTGGGGCCAACTTCATTGCTTGTGTAACTGCATAATATCAGGGGAGTTACAGCATGGTTGTACTTGACCTTTGAAGTTTAACATTAACTAAATGTTCAGGTGGCATTTCTGGTATGTTGTGAGAGATAATGCTGTGGAATTTGGATTAAATATTTAATTTCAACAAGAAGTTGTCTGTATCCTGAATTCAAAAGAAACATGTTTTCCTAACTTTTAAAATAGTTGCTAGACATGGGAGGTGAGTATGAAATTAAATTACCTTGGAGTGAGCTCCTTAAAGATTGCTCTAGAACACTCATCTGCCTCTTTTCATGGATGTGTAAATTCTGGGGCATTTGCCAGCCACCATAATTTCTGTAAATATACTGGTGTGTGACCAAACATCAAAGAAATAAGTGGACTGAAATGTACCTCTTTTGTAAACTATAAATTTGGAATGTAATTGAGAGGACAATGAAGCCATTCTATCAAGATGCAATGATGTTTCTAATTTTAAACATGCTCTTTGTTGGGTTTTCAGGAGGGACTGAATCCAGAATATCTAGATCCAAAGCATAGACTTCTACTATGTGACCAAAACCCATTAGCAGGGAGCTGTCCTCTGAGGATCAGCCACAGATTACTAATACAAGGGTAGTCTAACAAGCTACTAAATGCATTTTAAAATATTCTGTTAATAGGGTGCTACACAAACTTTTGTATATTAAAAGGCTCCATTGTTTAATTAAATCAGGATTGGATTGGTACCCTATGAATATTCATAATTATTACTATTCATTTCTTGCAGACCCCATTTTTTTAAACAATCAGCTTTTATTTTACTGGGCTGGTTGATGCACTGGACATGTGCTCTAGAGATGAGAGAACATTTAAACATTCTAAGGGCTAAATTCTTCCCTCGGATTCAAAGAAGATTCTGGCTGGCTTCAGTGGGAACCACACCCCTGGACAGAATTTTGTCCTAATTGGTCCTAAGATTTCAAATGAATCAGAAAAAAAATATTCTCACCCATGTATCTTATCTCTTATCTTGAGGCAGGATATTATGTATTAGTAGTAGTAGTATTTACCATTAGTAGTACTGTAATATTTATCATGTGCGGTAGGTATAAGAGACCAGGGAGGCTAAGCCTCCCCCAACAAGATGCAGCGCACCTCTCTCTAAAGGCGCTGCTACTGGCCCACCGCCTTCAGAGTGCTGCCACCAAAAGGACATCTGGGCCATAGCCCCGCCCGTGCTCCACTCCAAGGCCCTGCTCCCGCTTGTCCTCTTCCCCCATGGCCCTGCCCACACTTCTCCTCTTCCCGCCCCAACTCCCTCTTCCCCCCCAAGGTCCCGCCCTTGTTCTGCCTCTTCCCCCTTAGAACTCCAATCCCACTCACACCTCTCCACCCCCTCCAAGGAATGGTGGGCGGGGGAGATCTTGGGGGAGGGGGCGGAGAGGTGCGAGCAGTGGGTAGGAGGAGTTCGGGGGAGGGGTCAAAGCGGCGGCAGCCTCAGGGGAGGAGATGAAGAGGCACAAGAAGCGGGCGGGGGGGCCTCGAGGGCAGAAAGGAGGGAGCGGCAGATAGGGGAGCCTCAGGGGAGGGGGTGGAGAGGGGAGAGGACCAACCAGGAGGAGGCCTGGGGTGGAGTGTGGGTGGGGCCTTGGGGGAGGAGGCCGAGCTGGGGCGGGCCTCAGGGTGGAGCAGGGGGCGGGGCCATAGTCCAGGCACCAGTGGCCTCCCCCACTTCTAGGGAGCTTCCGGTGCTCACACCCAGCCTCCCCAAATGCAGGAGTCACACGCCGCCCATGGTATTTATTATTTATACTCCCTTGGTAGGGACTCTAAAAACATGGGGCTGGATGGCTGAAGATCAGGGTGTCCCTATTAGCTCTTGTGGCTCCTCCATCCAGTGCACCCAAGTGGAGCTTGGGCAGGATGAAGAATCTACTACATTGTCTGTAGCACACATGAAGGTTGTTAAACTGCTTTGCTACTTTGCTTTGATGAAGTAGTATAAAGGGGGAGGGATAGCTCAGTGGTTTGAGCATTGGCCTGCTAAACCCAGGGTTGTGAGTTCAATCCTTGAAGGGGCCATTTAGGGAACTGGGGTAAAAATTTGCCTGGGGATTGGTCCTGCTTTGAGCAGGGGGTTAGACTAGATGACCTCCTGAGGTCCCTTCCAACCCTGATATTCTATGAAAGGAGGCAGAACATATCCATTGAATCTGGCCAGAAAAGTGATAAGAAAATAAAGATTTTTGTTATTATGCCTATTACAAGACAGTAATAAAATTATAGAACTGTCTAGAACAGGGGTCGGCAACCTGTGGCACGTGGCTCGCCAGGGTAAGCACCCTGGCTGGCCGGGCCAGTTTGTTTACCTGCTGCGTCGGCCGATCGCGGCTCCCACTACCCGCGGTTCGCCGTCCCAGGCCAATGGGGGCTGCAGGAAGCGGCGCGGTCTGAAGGATGTGCTGGCTGCGGCTTCTCACCGCCCCCTTTGGCCTGGGACGGCAAACCGCGGCCAGTGGGAACCGCGATTGGCCAAACCTGCCGACACGGCAGGTAAACAAACTGGCCCAGCCCGCCAGGGTCCTTACCCTGGCGAGCCGCGTGCCAGAGGTTGCCGACCCCTGGTCTAGAAGCTAGGAGGAGAAAGAGAATGGGTGAAGTCAATGACGACTGCATAGAGGGTCATAAATAAGAAGTGGAATCAGCTGTCTTTGGACACAGAAGAGAGGGGAGAAGATGGAGCTGTGAATTGTCGGTTTACAACAATGCTTTTGGAAGGCCAGTGAACCATATAAAATGGGATTCTAAATCAAACTGACTAGCTCACCTTAGTTTTCTGTCTTGAGTCTTCAGTGTTGAATTCACTATGTGGTTTTACCAGTAATAACTGTGAAAGCTGCAGATCAATGCTGCGAACATATGATTAGTGTTTAGTGATTATCAAACATCATTGTATAAACTTATCATACTCTACATGTCTAAAGTTGAAGGGAGTGTAGGAAATAAGTTATAGTGTGCTCTGAAGTAATGAAAAAAGATAATTATTTTGAAATAAAATGTAAACCTTGATAAGTAGTAAGACAGGAGTCATATCCATCTCAAAAGGTGCAGAAAATCAGTTTTTCAGATTTTCAAGATTAAAGGAGTCACTGAAACTCTGTCTGTTGAAATGGAAGAGCAGACCATTAACTTAATGATCCTGAAAGTGAGACATTTTCCATGCCGTTGTCATCATAAAAATATAGATGTGATGATCATTTAAGTCCCGGTGTCAGGCTCTTTAGCAACTCTTCAGCATCAGGTTCATTCACAAACAATCTCCATTCATCTTCTGCTTAAAATTTATGTTCAGGAAAGGAGTTGTTGCATACTTGGTTGCATCATAATGGTGAAAAATTATAGAAAGTAAAGTTAGTTGAATTCAGATTTATTTCAAATTTTAAAAGACCCACGCCCTTGTTTAAGCAGCCCAGTATCAACCAAGTGTGTTTTTAGCATATTTGGACTGTTTAAATCTAAATTGTGCAACAGGTTAGATTCTGAAAAAGCAAATAAGCTGGTAAAAGTATCTAAGAACAAATACAAAAGACTGGTGGGCCTAGCCAGTTAGTAGTCGATTATTGTGTTCTTGTGTTTTACTTACAAAATTACAAGCTCTTCATTTTGGACAATGAATGCCTTTTTATGTCTGAGGAATAATTATGCATATGAAGTGAATGTATATGTTTTGTGTTTTACTTCATAAAATCTTCATGGCTTGTTCTAGTTTTACTCAGAAGAAAAAGTGGGTTTTTTTTCAGGATGAGGGCAAATCACAACAGCCTGATTGTAAGATGCTGTCTGTATCTGATGTCTACACAGTACAGACACTCCATTCCCCTCCCAGCATGAGTATAAATAGCAGTGTAGACAGTGAGGCACTGCTTAGGTGAGTAGAGTAAAGACACACCAGAACCTTAGGGATGTACTCACCACGGCTCTCTAACTTGCCCAATCAGTGCCTCCCTGATCTACACTGCTATTCTTAGCAGTGTATTATTCCCCTGCCTTCCCCTGCTGGAGTCTTGCCCCACTGCCCGAGTCTTTCACTACAGTGAGGAACAGCTCCAGCAGCAGGAGCTGCTGCGGCATTTCCCTGCTGCCTCCCCCCCAACAGAGCCTTTTCCTGCTGCTGGAGGGTCGGGACACTACACTGCTATTTTTAGCAGTGTAGATGGGAGAGACACTATGGGGGGGGGGGTAGAGAGCTGTGTAGGGTATGTACCCTAAGGTTCTGTCATGTCTTTACTCATTTAAGCAGGGCCTCACTGCTGTTTATACCCATGCTGGGGGGCATGCAGTGTCTATAGTCTACATGCCACCATACGTGTAGGCTATGGCCTGAGAGAAGAATGTTCATTATGGTTTGGTACTCAACCATAGCTCTGAGAGCTATAAAACAGTAAAGATTAAATGACTGAGATACAATTTGTTCTTTATAAACCTCCATGCCTTTATTATTTCTATTACAGGCATGCCTAGAGGCTCCAATGACTGTAGGGACGTTATTGTGCTAGGCACTGCACAAACACCTAGTAATAGACAGTCCCTGCTCCCAAAGAGTTCACATTCTAAAGGCTAGATTGTCACAGCCCTTACTCAGCCATGCAGGGGAGTAAGAGGCAGTAAGACCCCATCTTTTACTTCCCTGCTCAGATTGCCCTCCACTGCAGCTAGTGGTGCAGGGGTTATTAGTACTCACTCAATATTCCTCGCAGCAAGCAAGTGTACTGGGAGGAGACAGATAGGAGCAAGGAGTAGGAGGAGCCCTATCTTTGCCCTCACCCTTGTCAGCCAGAGTAGCTGGCAAAGTGCACAGGGGGAAATAAGCTGTTCTATAAAAGTGAGTAAAACAATTTATTCCTCCCCCAATGGAAGGGAACGGCTGGCAAGAAATCCAATTGAGTCACAGTTTGTTCTCTGACCTGCACTGGGATCAGTGCAGCTATGTGTCTCCCCTAACCTGATGAAGTGCTCTGTGTGGCTTGAAAGCTTGTCTCTCTGACCAACAGAAATTGGTCCAATAAAAGATATTACCTCACGCATCTTGTCCCCTAACTTAGGGTAGATTGTAAAGTGACAACGTAGCCCTGAATAGACAAGTCAGACAGTGAGTGGGAGAAAGTATTAACAATTAAGTGAACCCTAGTATAATAAAGCTACTCTTATTCTCATAGGTAATGGCAAATGATAAGAATCACTGAGTAACAGACGACAAGATGCCTGGAAACGTGATGTCAGTATCCTGCCATAAGCACCATTTCCTTTTGGTTGGCTTTCTTGGTTTCTGTCTTAACAGTTTTGTGAGAGGTCAGAAGAACAACACTCTGATTTGCACCAAGGAAAATACAATTCGCAACTGCAGCTGTTCTGCTGATATCCATGACTGTGACTACAACTTGGCAAACCTCATGTGCAGTTGCAAAACCATCTTGCCTTATACAATAGACAGAGCCAGCTACCACAGTGACCTAACAATTTGGTTCACAGATACGAACGTGCTTGGAATGCTGTTGAACTTTACAGTGGTGCACTACCTGAAGCTTTCACTCTGTGGCTCCACTCCTCTACCAAGAGAATACCTGGCCATTTTGGGATTGCGAAAGCTGCAAATAAACAGTGTGGTTATGGGCCAGTTTCTAGAGCAAAATTTAACAATCTACAATAGTGGCGACAATGAGATGAGAGACAAACTGAAGGTGCTACACAAAGACAGGCAAATGTTTTTGTATATTTCTGTCTTGGATACATCTCTTTTCAACAGGTATTCTTTACTGAAGTCCTACAGTGTGGAAAATGTCTCCAGCATTACAGACCACTTTCCAAGTCTGCCATATTCTGATATATTTTCAACTACTACTAACAAAAGCTACGTTGTAACATTCATTTACTGAGACATGTTCAACAACTTCAGCAGTACAGTAAGGGGGCACGTTAACCTGTCAATAGAACAAGATATGGAACTTTTGCAAGTCTGTTTTGTTTGACCCAGAAAGGAAAGTAAGTGTGGGTCAGTTCTTACTGCACTCAAAATGACACTACTTACAAAGTGTGGGGTTCAAAATAGTTTGAACACAGAGAATTAATTCTGTAACCGTTTCTTAGAGAACAGAGAAAATGTATAACGATCAATTTTAAAAGTGATATAACTAAGTTTTCATAATGACTTAATTATTGTATGGTCAACATTGAAATATGTTGATTAATTTTGTTATGAAATGTGCATTACTTGGGCATATGAAAACATGACAATGTACTTTTGGGTATGGAACTACTTAATAATAATAACCCATCTGTAGTGTGTTTTTACACATTCTGCTAGATGTACTAAATATGTGGAAAATGTATAAGTAGTATGAATAGTAGTGAGTATATCTAGTTCAGGGGTCGGCAACGTTCGGCACACGGCTCGCCAGGGTAAGCACCCTGGCGGGCCGGGCCAGTTTATTTACCTGCTGACACGGCAGGTTCGGCCGATTGCGGCCCCCACTGGCCGCGGTTCGCCATCCCGGGCCAATGGGGGCGGCGGGAAGCGGCGCGGGTGAGCGATGTGCTGGCCAGGTAAATAAACTGGCCCGGCCCGCCAGGGTGCTTACCCTGGCGAGCCGCGTACCGAACGTTGCCAACTCCTGATCTAGTTATATGTACTGAATCTCTTATCTTTTTACATAAAAGTACATGGACCTTTTTCAGTTGTAGTTTGAAAGCTCACACCATTATTTGCCTTGGAAAATGGTTAGGATAAAGTATGATGAGCAATTATGTCTCCTTATGAAGGTTGTTTGATTACTCCAGTGTTAGCTTAATTTGGTTCTACATTAACACAAAACTTGGAGATTTGTTGGCTGCACTGATGCAGAAATCTGACAGAACCTTTGGCTCTGGCTCCAGCAGACCCTTTTATATAGGTTACCAAAGATGAATTGCCAGTTTTCACAGTAAGGTTAGGTTAATTATATCACATATATAAAGTATAATAAGTATCTAGAACAGCAGATCTTTACAGTCTTGTACTGCCACTAAGGGATATCTAACAAATCTTTCCCCCTTAGCTTTTGATAACACCTGGGGGAGTGATGGTGTTAAGGAACTGGGGAATCTATTAATTTGTTTTCCCATTTAAAAGAAATCCTTTCTCATAACTATAACCGAGAAAGATGGCAGGGCCCTTGGACAAAGAACAGTGTTCAGCTTGTGTAATTTGAAAAGGGAACGGGGTGATGGTGTTGTAAGTAGTCAGAAGATAAGGAAATCTTTCCCTGAGAGAGATTTCAAAAATACTCAAAACTTGGCGCAGTCTGGTACATTCCAAAGGTGGTGGTGGTGGGGGAAATGCTCTCTAGAAGTATTTGTTAACTTCTAATACCAGTAGCTGATATCTCTGGCAGGCATGATTTAGCAGTTTCCAAAGAGAGGGTAAACTCACTCTGACTTCTAATTTCTATCTTTCTGATCTATATGTTGTCAGACCATACTCACTGTGACGTTGCACTCTATATGATTTTATGAAAATATGCTAATATAACTGGAATATGCTTCATGCAAAAGGTCTCTTGTAAGGTATCTTACAAAGCTTATAATCTACTGAGTGTGATCATCCTATTTGTATAAATGTACCACTCTTGTATCTGAAACTAGAAATATGAAATATAACTCTGAGGGCCTAATGTAATTATGCAAAGTGTGGGCCATTAATGATGGTTTGGAATCTTGATGACTCCCATTAACCAGGACAATTGTCTGCAGATGGCTTTGTTTTACTTGTAAGTCTCCCTGTATACAGTACGTGTGTGCTGGCAAGTGGGTAATGAAGTCTTACAGTGACATGTGATCATGTCACCTGAACTGGAATCCATCTTTAACCTGGTGCTTTTCCATAGAAAAGGTGGGGGTGGGAACCCAGAGAGGGACAAAGGATTCCCACCTTATGCAAAAGAGATATAAGTGGGTGGGAGAGAACAAGAGGCAGCCATCATGAGGAATCCCCTAGCTACCACCTGAGCTGGAACAAGGGCCGGACCGGGGAAAGGATTGTGCCCAGACTAAGAAGGCATCCAGTCTGTGAAAGAAACTTATTGAAACATCTCTCAGGGTGAGATTTTATCTGTACTCAATTGTATTACTGTATTAGGCTTAGATTTGTGTGTTTTATTTTATTTCACTTGGTAATTCACTTTGTTCTGTCTGTTACTACTTGGAACCACTTAAATCCTACTTTCTGTATTTAATAAAATCACTTTTTACTTATTAACCCAGAGTATGTATTAATACTGGGGGCAAACAGCTGTGCATCTCTCTCTATCAGTGTTTTAGAGGGCGAACAATTTATGAGTTTACCTTGTATAAGCTTTATACAGGGTAAAACGGATTTATTTGGGTTTAGATCCCATTGGGAGTTGGGCATCTGAGTGTTAAAGACAAGAACGCTTCTGTAAGCTGCTTTCAGTTAAGTCTGCAGCTTTGGGGCAAGTAATTCAGACCCTGGGTCTATGTTGGAGCAGATGGGCGTGTCTGGCTCAGCAAGACAGGGTGCTGGGGTCCCGAGCTGGCAGGGAAAGCAGGGGCAGAAGTAGTCTTGGCACATCACTTGGCAGTTCCCAAGGGGGTTTCTGTGATCCAACCCCTCACACTCACCATCATGGTATCTTTAACAAGGAGCTTCTATTTTAAATTATGAAAATATTTTAAATTGAGTTAGGCCCTCCAAATGCAATATTTATTTATATCCATGAATAGTTGTAAATACCCTGATGCCATAAGTAACTACCAACATTGTACCTACTTTTTTCTCTTTACTCTTTTATTTGCTTTAAGGCTTTGTTTCTGATGGTTAGGGTGACCAGATAGCAACTGTGAAAAAACAGGACAGGGGTGGGGGGTAATAGGCACCTGTAGAGGGGTGGACTCACCCCTGCAGCGCCTCCTGCTGGTCTCTTCTGGGAACTAGCTCTTTCAGCATCCTGGAGCACACCCTGCAGGCTGGTGATCCGCCTGTCCTCTGGCCCCCCCGTGTCCCTCCCAGACCCCGGTGCCCTTGTATCTGGGGTGCTGCCCCCTGGCAGTACACCCCTCAGTACTAGGGTCTCCCCTCCCCAGGGAACCCCCACCCACTATCCCTACCTCACCTCAGAATAAGGCCACTGCCAGTCACCAACTAGCCCCTGCTCCCTGGGGCAGACTGCAGTATAGGCCACTCATCACAGGCAAGGTTGGGTTTGGACCTGCTGCCTTGGCCTACTCATGGGCTGCCCTCTGCAACCCCCAGTACCCCTTGGCCTCCTACTAGGCCACAGCCTGGGGCTATCCAGGCTGGAGCTCCCCAGCTCCTCAGCCTGTCCCCAGCCCTGCTCCACTCAGGTACTCTGTCTCTAGCTCACTACAACCAGACCCTTCTCTCTCTGAGTGCAGAGAGAGACTGCTGAGCTCCTGGCTCCCAGCCTCTTTATAGGGCCAGCTGGGCCTGATTAGGGTGTGGCCCAGGTGCAGCTACTTCCCCAATCAGCCCAGTAGCTTTTCCATTTGCTCCAGCCCTCTGCCAGGGCTGTTTTAAACCTCTCAGGGCAGGAGTGGGTAACCACCTCACTACAGCGCCTATATTTCCTGGTGGGCCAGCCTCTATTCCACCCTGGTCCCGAGGCCCGCCGGGGATGTCAGTTGGCGGCTCCTTCATGGAGCCGTGAGCACGGGCGTGTACTTGGCGCGGTTTACCCCTGTCCCTGACACCTGTCCTTTCTGCGGCGTGAGGGAGACCCTGGCTCACGTTTACTTAGAGTGTGCCAGGTTGCAGCCCCTACACCGGCTCCTCACCGACATTTTGTTGCGTTTTTGGTTACACTTTTCCCCTCACCTTTTCATTTATGCACTCCATATCCGTGGCCCCACAAAGTCGCGGGACCTCCTGGTCAACTTCCTCTTGGCCCTGGCTAAACTGGCCATCTATAAAACCAGGGAGAGGAGGTTGGCCGATGGAGGTTCCTGTGACTGTGGGGCCTGTTTCCGATCCTCTGTCCGTTCACGTATCCGGGCAGAGTTCCTCTGGGCGGCGTCCACTGGCTCCCTTGACACCTTTGAGGAGCAGTGGGCACTGTCCGGGGTTCTCTGCTCGGTGTCCCCGTCAGGTTCCCTTCTTTTGACCCTTTAATCGCACTCCTGTTCCTGTTTTTACATTAGTTGTCCCCCGTAATCATTTGGGTTTTAGGTCCTGTGGGTCCTCCCCTTAGGCTGGGGGGAGGATCCTTTAGCAGTGGGCGAGCTTCGCCCGCCCACTTCCCGGAACCCAATAGGTACAGCGCCTATATTTCCTGGTGGGCCAGCCTCTATTCCACCCTGGTCCCGAGGCCCGCCGGGGATGTCAGTTGGCGGCTCCTTCATGGAGCCGTGAGCACGGGCGTGTACTTGGCGCGGTTTACCCCTGTCCCTGACACCTGTCCTTTCTGCGGCGTGAGGGAGACCCTGGCTCACGTTTACTTAGAGTGTGCCAGGTTGCAGCCCCTACACCGGCTCCTCACCGACATTCTGTTGCGTTTTTGGTTACACTTTTCCCCTCACCTTCTCATTTATGCACTCCCTATCCGTGGCCCCACAAAGTCGCGGGACCTCCTGGTCAACTTCCTCTTGGCCCTGGCTAAACAGGCCATCTATAAAACCAGGGAGAGGAGGTTGGCCGATGGAGGTTCCTGTGACTGTGGGGCCTGTTTCCGATCCTCTGTCCGTTCACGTATCCGGGCAGAGTTCCTCTGGGCGGCGTCCACTGGCTCCCTTGACACCTTTGAGGAGCAGTGGGCGCTGTCCGGGGTTCTCTGCTCGGTGTCCCCGTCAGGTTCCCTCCTTTTGACCCTTTAATTGCACTCCTGTCCCTGTTTTTGCATTAGTTGTCCCCCGTAATCATTTGGGTTTTAGGTCCTGTGGGTCCTCCCCTTAGGCTGGGGGGGGGGATCCTTTAGCAGTGGGCGGGCTTTGCCCGCCCACTTCCCGGAACCCTATAGGTACAGCGCCTATATAAGAAAAAGTCCCAAAAAACAGGACCGTCCCTATAAAAACGGGACATCTGATTCAGCATTATTTTATTTTTATGTCTGAAAAGTTTCTCTTTTTTGAAAACAGATTCCATCAAAGCACAAACCACTTGATCTGAAGCTCCTTTCACCCTTCTCCCAACCACTAGACCACGAGTAGTTACTGAATTTTTAACTCAGTCATTATGCAGGCAAACTTCCATTGCAAACAGCGAGTAAGGATAGAGTATAAAACTTGAGTGAAAACTGAGTAAGAACCTCAGAGTTTGGCCCACAGATAAGAAACAGCTCTTCTTATGCATTCTTCAGTTTTATTTCCATATAGGACCTTTCATTTATTTATTTTTAGGGACTAATGAAAAAGATGCCAATCCAAAAATTAGGCATTCTAACATTTACTTGTCCTTATAACATCCAACGACAATATGCCATAGTGCTGAGTGTCCATAGCCACACTATTCAGCTTTATTCCAAGTATCTATAAGTTCTACAGGGCTATTACTAGGGCTGTCAATTAATCGCAGTTAACTCAAGCAATTAACTCAAAATAAATTAACTTGATTAAAAAAAAACGAATCACCATTTTAATCACATTGTTAAACAATAATAGAATACCAATTTAAATGTATTATGAATATTTTTCTACATTTTAAAATATATTGATTTCAATTACAACACAGAATACAAAGTATACAGTGCTCACTTTATATTATTTTTATTACCAATATTTCCACTGTAAAAAGGATAAAAGTAGTATTTTTCAATTCACCTCATACAAGTACTGTAATTCAATCTCTTTATCGTGAAAGTGCAACTTATAAATGTATAATTATTTTTTTTACATAACTGCACTCAAAAACAAAACAATGTAAAACTTTAGAGCCTACAAGTCCACTCAGTCCTACTTCTTGTGCAACCAATCACTAAGACAAACAAGTTTGTTTACATTTACAGAAGATAATGCTACTTATTTACAATGTCACCTGAAAGTGAGAACAGGCATTCGCATGGCACTGCTGTAGCCAGCATAGCAAGGTATTTATGTGCCAGATATGCTAAACATTCATATGCCTCTTTATGCCCGCTTCATGCCCCTTCATGCTTCAACTTGTAGATCTTTTTTTAACAGTGCAAATATTTGTGATAAAACATAATATAAAATGAGCACTCTACGCTTTGCATTCTGTGTTATAATTGAAATCAATATATTTGAAAATTAAGAAAAACATCCAAAATGATTTATAGTAAATGTAAATCAGCATTCTATTCATAGGCGTGCATACGGGGTGTGCCGGGTATGTTTTTGTTTTTGCCCAAGAAATCCTTAGTCCCAGGGCAGCTGCCACATGCAGGAAGCTCTCTAATGTGTCTGTAAGGTCATTTGCGCCCTGGCTGAAGAGGATGATATCACCCGCATAATCCTGTTTGGTAAAAGTAGTTGATCCAAGTTATACCGGTATTTGTGAAGACATGTTCAAGGAGCCAATGCATTGGATGGCAGAACAGGGCTGGGGGCAGGACATATCCAGTGGTACAAGTACAGTGATATGGTCCAGTATGCCATACCAGTAAGATATTTATAGTTGGTATGGTGTACTGGAAAGACGCAGGAGGAGCCCACCCCCAGCCCTTCCATGCAGCTGCATCTCCTGAGTCCTCCTGCCTGGGGTCTACAGGGCTGAGGGTGGGGGGGGGGTGCTGGGGGCGGTACAGCAGCCACGCTGGAGGAGCTGCTGGCGTGGGGCAGCCCGGCGGCCCCATGTTCTTCTGCTCCTTTCGCCACTGCAGTTCCGGAGAGCCCTGATCTCCCAGGAACTGCTGTAGCGAAAGGAACAGAACGTGGGGCCGCTAGGTGGCCCCACACCGGCAGCTCTTCCGGTGCGGCTGTACCGCCCCCAGCCCTTCCACACAGCTGCATCTCCTGAGTCCTTCTGCCTGGGGTCTGTACAGCAGAAGTCTCTGGCACAGCGGTAGGAGGACAGAAACCCCCACCCCCCGACAGGTAACATGGGATAGATGTGGATCATGGGGAGGGGACAGAGAGAGTACGGAGGCCCTGGGCTGGGGGTGGGGCAGAGTCATGTGGGGAGGTCACATGCCCCCCCCTTTGTCTCCCTCCCATGAGTGCAGCGTACTGGCAAGAAATGATTTATATTTGCACCACTGGACATATCCCTGATTCATCCTAGATCTAATGTAAAACTGTCAGATCTATGCGGCCCTCATTGTATCCATGCCCATGAGTCATTACGTAGATCTTGAATTAATCTCAGGAAGATGTCGGGAACACCATTGCCTCACAGGGCCTTCCACAGGTCAGATCTATTGACAGAACTGAAGGCTGCCTTTAGGTCTATGTATGCTGCTGCCAAAGGACAATTGAATTCGTAACTGATCTCAGATAAAAGATGAAGAGGAAGTATAGCGTCCATTGTAGATCACCCAGCAGTGAAGCCTGATTGCTCTGAGTGATGATGTTTTACAAGGAAAGGCTGGAGCTGAGCAAGTAGGACACGTGTAAAAACTTTTCCAGGAACATTAAGCAGAGTTATTGACTTGTAGCTGCTGCACTCAGTGTGTGGGACTTTCTCCTTATAAAGTGGGTTGATGATCCCTTCCTTTCACTCTACTGGTACCTTGACAGTAGTCCAAGCCTGGACAAAAAGCTGGTATAATGCTACACTTATGGGTTCTATGGGACACCTGGTAAGTTTAGGTGTTATGCCGGCAGTTCTGGTGGATGCCTGTTTCACAGTTTCTATAATATCCAGCAGCATTCAAAAAACAAAGATTCAAGAGGAACAAAGGAAGCCCCCAATCCTGCAAACACTTACAACCATGCTTAACTTTACTACCATGAAATCCCATTGATTTCAATCAGACCACTCATGGTAGTAAAGTTAAGAATGTGCGTGTTTAAAGGATTGGAACCTAACTCAACTCAGCCAGACAGTGAATCAGCTACAAACAGCCTCCTTTCCACCTGCCATCTCTGGGAATATACCCTTAACCTACTACAAAAAATTATTTTAAATAAATAAAGGGCTTTTTAGTTGATTTTGCCAACTCTCATGATTTTATCATGAGTCTTGAAATAATTGGTGTTTTTCTTAAAACTGCAGATCCTAGAGTCACATGTCTACATGAGAATTCCAGCTTTCATAAACAAAAACAATTTTCTAGCCATCCTGATTACTGAGAAAAGCGTGGAAATATGTCCCCAGTGTATCCTAAAGGCTCACAAACCAGAAGACAAATAAAAAGAACCTAAAACGTATTATTAATTTTCATCTCATTACGTTTTCACCCAATTTCATGATGTTGAGGTCTTACTCATGATATGGAGCCTTTGGGGTTGCTTCATAAATGCTAAGGACTCAGTTCTGAACTGTGGTTGAGTTGAGAGAGACATAGCTCTTCATGAGCAAGCGAGAGAGACTAATGCAGATTGGTTTTCTAGGAACTCCAGACACCACCTCTCTAAGCAATCTTATTAAGGTTGAAAGCAAATTGGTTTTGGCTGATTAATAATCCTGAGGCAGGACACTCCTGTATTAAAAATTCTCAGAACTGGTTTATACAAATTAACTAATTTGTGGATGTTAGTACACCATATATAAAAACTGATATAATCAAGAAAGTCTAATAGATTATCAGTGACTATACTGTGAGGGTGTGCTGCCCTCTAGTAAAAAGATGTTGAATAACAAAGTAATTAAGTATTACCATTACAACATCTTTTAAAATGGAAGCATGCAGTACTAATAAATATGAGCTCTGGCTTTGGTGGGAAGGCTAGTATGGAAATAGGAAAGCACATAAGTCTTCCAGATACTTAAAAGAAAACTGCACTTAGTTTTGCTCAGAGTAATGTTCTGAATAAAGGTCACATAATATAATCTTCAACCCTATGCCCAGCTGAGCACAAGAGAACTCTGATCAGGAAGTAGGGAGGAATCCTTCCTCCAGCCCATGAGAGGGAAAGGAGCTGAAAAGTGGCTACTACTCCAGCTTAATAGCTGGGGTAGCCTCTGCAGTCCTCATGCCCCTCTTCTGGAGACACCAAAGACTTCAAAGTCTGTGCAGTGGTCAATCAACCTGCTCTTACCCTACCCTGTTTCTGATGTGCCCTAAAAAGGCTGCTGCCTTAAGAGATGCCATATAGCTGGCCTCCAATGTTGCACATATACCATAACTCCTCACTTAACGTTGTAGTTATGTTCATGAAAAATGCGACTTTAAGAAAAACAATGTTAAGCGAATCCAATTTCCCCATAAGAATTAATGTAAATGGGGGGATTAGGTTCCACGGAATTTTTTTTCGCCAGACAAAAGACTATATTATGTATATATACGTTTTAAACAATTTAATACTGTACACAGCAATGATGATTGTGAAGCTTGGTTGAGGTGGTGGAGTCAGAGGGTGGGATATTTCCCAGGGAATGCCTTACTGCTAAATGATGAACTAGCACTCGGCTGAGCCCTCAAGGGTTAACACATTGTTATTAATGTAGCCTCACACTCTACAAGGCAGCACGAATGGAGGGAGGGGAGACAGCATGGCAGAGAGAGATAGAGACACACACCCTGTGTGTGTGTGAGAGAGACACATGCATTGCCCCTTTAAGTACACTGACCACACTCTAAGTACATTACCTTTTTAATTAGATCAGCAAGTTGAGACAGCAGCTACTGCCAGCAAGTTCCCTCCATCCTGAGCCCTGTCGTGTCCCCCCCTACTCTGTGGAGATGGCCCAATGGGGTAAAGGAGTGGTGGGGAGTGGGACACCCTGACATTAGCACCCTTCTCCCCCTCACACAGCAAGCAGGAGGCTCCCAGGAGCAGCTCCAAGGCAGAGGGCAGGAGCAGCACATGGCAGTGGGGGGAGGGACAGCTGAACTGCCCGGCAATTGATAGCCTGCTGGATGGCTGCCGCACAGGGAACTTAGGGGAGCTGATGGGGGGCTGCTGGTCCATCCTGGTTCCAAGCCCCCACCAGCTAGCTCCAACGGGCTGCTCTTTCTGGAAGCAGTGGGCAAAGCAGGCGGCTGCCAAACAGCGTTATAAGGGAGCATTGTGCAACTTTAAATGAGCATGGTCCCTAACTGATCAGCAACGTAACAACAAAACAATGTTAACTGGGACGACTTTAAGTGAGGAGTTACTGTAGACATCATGTGAGCTGCAAACTCTATTAATACCACTGTTCAGGACCCTTCTCATCTGCAGGTGAAAGGGAGGATTTGGGCCATACATAAGCACCGCTATTTCTGGCTCTGTCTTAAAGCAAATAATATATCTTTGTGAAACAAGTATCGGGGTCCAGGTAAGATGCCTAAGAAATTGTAAACGACTTTCCATGCTTTAATACTGGTTGAACAATTTGATGAAGACCTGTAGTGTTTAACAGTGTATTTTCATGAAAAGGGTAATGTTTACATATGATTCTCTATCTGGCTCAGTTTGCAGCATGTAAGGAAAGTGGCTGCCATAAAATCTTTCAAATTAATGTGTGTTTCTCATTAGTGGGAACATCAACGAATTAAATATATCAAAAAATGGACACTAGTTGAAGGGCTATGGAATGGTTTTTCTGTCACTCAGTAGTTCAGACATAACCTATAAAAAACACTATAAATTTAGAACAGCACAGAAATTAGTTATATAGCACCTTTCCTATTCAACAGGGTTTACAAAGTGATGAGTTAGATGCTGGCAATACAGTGACCGTGTAAGCACGGGGATTCTGGAGGAACCTGCTCTTCTGAGTGACCTTCTCTGCTTCTGCTTCCCATTTCAGCCCCTTTAGCTCTCCATGCTGTCCGTCATCTTTCAATCTCTTCCACTGATTCTGTTCCCTACTTCTGCCACTCCCTGTACCCATTCTCTCCCCACCACCTCAATTTCCCAAAGTGTCTGCCCCTTTTTTCTAGTATTCTCACCTCCCTTGCCAGCAGAACACACCAGGGCAGCCAGCCAGAGGTACCTCTGCCTCCTCCTCCCAGCTACCCTAGGCTTACTTGGATCCAAAAGAGGGAGTTGTGAGAGCAAAGGGAGATGGAGGTAGTCCGCCTGCAAGTTCTTTACTATAGAAGCCAACTGTGGTTGGAAAGTGGATCTGTTGGGAAGTTCCTGAAATCTTGCTAGATGCCTGATATACTAGGAGGGTTGCAGGGATGCCTTGGGAGCTGTTAAACAGTGTCATGTGAGTTGCTAACTCTTCCAATTTTAGATGCTTTGTTTCAAATTGTATTGTTTTCTGATTTCTACCAGCAAACTCATGAATTTTGCTTAGTTAAAATGGCTGCCATCTCTTATTACATCCAGTGGGAGGGACTGACCAGGCTGCCCTCAGTTCTGATTAAACCATTTCCTGACTACTACCCCTAATAAAGATGGCCCCCAACTTCCATTTTTTTCTAATAAGACTGAAGCCTGGCTGTCCTCAGGGAGGATGGCTACTCTTAGTGCTTATACTTGATGAACGGTGAGTAAACATGGGAAGGGAGGCTGCAGGGAGATTGAGGAGGGAGCCCTAGGGAATAGGAGAAAGGAGTCTTGGAGGGTTACAGGGTTGAGGCAGAAAAGGAAACTGAGGCAGATGCAGGGAAATGAGCACAAGAAGGGATACAGTAGGGATACATCTTGTGCAATTATAGTTGACCCCTGGGATGTTTTACGGCCTACTGAATTTGAACTCTGATGGGACTTGTGTATGATAAATATATGACCGTGTCCTGATAACTTTATTTGTGGGAGACTTTTATTTTGAAATTTAAACTATAATGGGGGAATTAACCTCCCTCACTGGCGGGAGAGGCTAAGACCCAGAAACTGGAAACAGAACAAAACACACTCCTGGGGAAATTCTGCGCCACTGCATATGCGCAGAATTTAGGTCCCCTGCAGATTTCTTTGCTTCCCTGCAGAAAAATGACTTTCTGACGGGGAAGCAAAGGGAAGTCACAAGAGCGGTCATGCAACCCTCCCCAGCAATATGTTTCGGGGCCCAGCAGAGAGATAAATCACTGTGGGGCAGGAGGTGGGAATGGGGAAGACCTGGCTAGTGGCTCCTACCCTGCGCCAGCTCAGCTGCTGGTCCCGGCTGGGTTGGGGAGGACAGGACTTCTTCTCTTGCATGGCATCTAGGGCCGGGTCAGACCCACCCCTAGATTTCTCCCCCGGCTGAAGGAAGCTCTGCAAACTCCCACCCCACCATCCCCTGCTTGCTGCACTCATCGCTCCTCAGCTGCAGGGGAAGGGATCCCTGTACAGGAAGCTGCTCCCCCATCTGCCCAACCTCCATGCATCCAGACCCCCCCCCATATCCAGACCCTCCCACCGAGCCTCACTCCCTGTACTCAGAACTCCTCCCCCCATGAGCCCCACTCCCCCGCTGCACCCTGATGAGTCACCTGCACCAGGATCTCCACCCCACCGAGCCTAACCAGTTGCATCTTTATCCCCCCACACCTATAAGCCCCTGCTGAGCTCTATCCCCCGCTACACCCAGACTCTCCTTGCTGAGCCCTAACCAGTTTCATATGGACCCCTGCAGAGTCCCATTACTGTTGCACCCAGAACCCCCCAACAAGTGCCTGTGCAGCCAGATCCCCCACTGAGTCGCCTGCACCCAAATTGCCCCACACAGAACTCTCTCAACCCACACCTGGATCCCCCTCCCCCTGCACTAAGGCCCTTCACACTTGGATCCTGGTGTTGACGTCACCAGGCATCACCATCACGCCAGGTGACTCAGGAGGG